>NC_088648.1:14145178-14250178 GCF_964019385.1 Sycon ciliatum | reverse complement strand
AACTGAAAGCTAGACTGGGAAAACTCCTGAAAGGGCTTCTTGACGCAGGCATGTCAACGATGAATCAGGGAACGAGCGAGAAAGAAGCCTTGACTTGTGCAACGCGGAACAAACTGTTCCTGAGACGAAGTTGGCCATGTGAGGTACCAGCGGAAAGCTAGTTTCAAGAGGAACACGGAATACCTGTTTTCCGGGTAAACCTGGCCTGGTAGCTTTCTAAATCGAGCGAAAACCACAGCGAAATCGGCTGCTGAGAATTTGAAAATTCAAATTTCCTTGCCGATCCAGCCCAATCGAGACTTTTGGCTGCCATCTTGTTAAATGTCCAAATTTCGCGAAAAAAACAGCCGTGACCTAGCTATTTTGTTTGTTTATACTATCGGCATGCCTGGCGCTATCCCGTACCTGTCCCGTTCCAACAAGAGTACGGTACCATCAAGAGAATGAGTATATAATTATGCGAAGTATATCGGGGAATTCATTAAGGCCAATAGTGCAGTATCATTTTGTGTGGATTTGTGTGCGAGGCCGAGATCCCACTAGCAGGCTGGCTGGGCCGCCTGTCTTCCAGCCCGGGAACCGCATGTAGTCCGATAGCATAATAATTATAATGTATACAGATGTATAGCAGGGAGTCGTATTATGTAAACGACTTCCTGCTGTATAGGGAGATTTTCTGGAAAGAAATACGAAGTAGGGAGACGAGGAAATACAATTAAAATGGACATTAGTTGCCGAATAGGTGATAGGATTAGGCCTCGGCGGGTAATGCTAGCATTGTAACTGGCATTACGAGCATAGTTTTGAGAACTAGCAATGCCCCAGCATTGTACCCGGATTTGGAGCCAAAACAAGCATTAGCGCCCAAAAGTGTCATTTTCTCACTTCATGAGTGTGCATTACTGAATAAAACAGGAGCTCTACAATGTAACGTACACACTGTACTTTGTACCAGCGGCTTTTGGCAGTTTTGCTTAAACGTTAGCCTGCGACTTCGCAACATGCGTCTCTTGTTGCGAATCTTAGTGGCAGCTGCTAGGTATAGACGTACCACGTTGATGCCATCATGGGAAACGGAATGAAACCTGGTCTTTCCTATTCACAGAGTCATGCAGTGCTGGCTTGCTTGCACCATGAGTACATCGAATGGAAATGTGTTGAAAGTCTCTGATTCTTCGGAGGAAGAGAGTGAGGAAGATGAGTACGAGACAGAGGAGAATATTAAGGAAGACGAGAACGAGGCAGAGGTGGAGGATGAGCCCGGTGAGGCATGCGCACGACTGCCCAAAGCCAGTGGAGCAAGCATATCGAGGGTTAGATCACTTATATTGTACTTTTTTCATAATAATAATAATAATAATAATAATACCACAGCACGCGTAATACTATAATTATGTGGGTATAATTATACGTTCCGCTTCTGTCCTATCTCCTATGATCAAATTCCATTATCAAGGTAATTATTAACACGGCGCACTGATGACCTGTGACGCCAGATCATGGATTGTCGGCCAGATTTCTCCATGTAAGCTTGTCCAGAGCGACGGCCCTCACATTCCCCGTACTTTTTCATACCACACAATATACTAAATTTCCAAAATAGCATTCCGTATGCACCCTCAAAGTACTTTGAAGACTGTCGACGTAGGGTTCAGATTTACTGTTATTCACTGGTAGTTCATGATAGCAACTTCAGTTCCACATCATTTTGAAATAGCATCACCATATTATAATCTACTTTCAAAGTACTAGGTACTTCCAATAGCAATATTCCGTTCAGTGTGACTTACATTATGACACAATGCCATATGAGTGGTTCACATTGCCTTTTCAACTAGCATTACAAGTCCAAATTAGCATTCTTACGAGCATTATATGACCGAATAACTAGCAATGCTAAAAGCATTTTGAGCTGAAATAGCTAGCATTACCCGCCGAGGCCTAGATAGGATGCGTCAGCAAAAACATACTTTGGAAGAGAGATCCCGTCGTCTCCAAAATAATCCTGAACGGGCGAGTCAGCGCCGGTCACAGGAAACGACAGGACAGACATCCCGTCGACTCCAGAACGCCCGTGATTGGCAGAGTCAGCGCCGGTCACAGGAAACGTCAGGACAGACATCCCGTCGACTACAGAACGCCCGTGATTGGCAGAAACGAGACAGCACAGGATAGCGCCAGGCATGCCAATGGCACAAACAAACAAAAATATTGTGGCCAGCTGTTTGTGGCCAGCTGTCTTTGATGCTAAGGTACAGTACGGGACAAATACGGGATAGCGCCAGGCGTGACACAAAAAATAAAAAATAAAAAAATTAATTTTAGAATTGCGATCAACAGAACGAGCTGAACCGACGTTTCACACAGGCTTTCATTGTATTCAAAAAACGAGTGGATACGAAGGCAGTGAAGAACATGGAAGAAAGAAAAAATGTGATATGGAGAAAATAATTATAATAATAATAATTTTAATATGGCAATAAGTAGGACGAGCTGAAGCGACATGTGGACTACTTTATTAACAATGTAAGTGATGGAGACGATGCAAGAAACAACCTAAAGGTTGCTGATACACACTTGTCACGCTTAGTTCTTACTTGTATACCCTTGTTTTCTGCACACTTTTGTGAGAAATCGCACCTCGATATTCCAGTGCTGTCATTGTTACGTGTCACCCTACCTTGATTGCTATATTATTTCCTTTGTTCTCATTTTGTTCTTTAGTACAACGGTGATTCCTGAAGAGTGTTGTACGAAAACTTGTTCGAATCATCTTTTTTTCCATTGCCCTTTTTCTTCTTACATGTATTTTTCCTTACCCTTTAGGTTGTTTCTTGCATCGTCTCCATCGCTTACATTGTTAATAAAGTAGTCCACATATCGCTTCAGCTCGTCCTACTTATTGCCATATTAAAATTATTGTCTCCTCGTCGAATTTTTAAATACTTCAGGTCGAGATATAGCCAGACTCAGATAGATATTCTGAACCATGCGCTGAAGTCACGATTTCATTATCGTAGTGTTGCATTTAACGTAGTGTTCCTTAGACGTTGTCTGGACAATGGTTTTGTCCAGGTGGTGTAGAGAACCGTGTTCGCAGGACCAAAGCTTACCACACATTAAACATCGAACGCGTATTCATGAAAGACGAGATTGCCCGGTCCTGCGACACTTTGTCAAAGTCACGTTCACGGTTCAGGTATTTGTATGATCGTGCACGCTGCTTTCTCTCCTCTCACGACTTCTTGAGATTCTCTATGCTCCTTTCGGAAAATGACCAGAAACAACGTATCCATCTAATCACAAAATATGACAAGACCTACAATTGGCAAGACAGAAAAGATATGGACATGTCACAATCGATCCTGATACCACCATAATTAACATGACATCACTAGAGTTGACCACTCTTCAGAAAGAGCTCCTCTGTCGTGGAACCGATTTCGCGATTCCACCAAAATCAAACAAGAAGGAAGTAACCATGACCGAGTTTGAGCTCTTTTACCGCAAGTTATTACGCTTCAGACCGGTGTCCGAGTAACAACAGTCCATTTGCGCCACAAAGATCCGGGCAGAGGCCGAGGAACACGCTGATGCATTACCGGATAGAAGAACGTTTTCATTGAAACGCGAACATCTCAAAGCCCTGCATGAGCTACGGAATAACAAAGACATTATTGTCACGCGCCCTGATAAGGGTCGTGCAACTGTTTTAATGAATAAAACTGACTACATCGAGAAGATGTCCATTATCCTAAATGACACATCAAAGTTCCGTACACTTGGTCCGGTCAAGACCTGTGATCGAACTGAAAAAGTAGAAAAGGATCTTGTAACTTATCTTAAGAAGCTAAAGAATGAAGAACAAATATCAAAACGTGAGACGATTTTCCCTGATGATAGTCTCAAGAAAATCAATTAGGAACAACCATTTTAGATACATGTATTCTCATTCATCATTTTGTAATGTCCGCTTCACTTATCCTATTAATCGCATCAATAAATATCAAAACATGAATTCGATCGCATCAAACCGACTGGTACCCTTCGTCCTAGACTCTATGTATGGCCTTCCTAAAATCCATAAACCAACATGCCCTGTTAGACCAATAGTATCCATGACCGCCTCCCCTCAATACTCTATCTTGAAATGGCTGTGCATCTACCTACAGCCTGTTCAAGATTACTATTGCAAACGCACTGTGAAGGATAGCTTCGACTTTGTTGCGAGGCTTCGTGATAGTCCGGTCCCTCTCAATGCACACATGTGTACCTTCGATGTTGTAAGTCTCTTTACGAATGTTCCTATTGATGAGACTGTTGACATCTGTATGGATGTATTGTACCGTAACGATGATGTTGATACTCCATGGGTATCGGAAGCGGCGTTTCGTCATTTGATGCTGTCAGTTACAACTGGTGTCGAATTTTCGTTCAACGATGTGATGTACAAGCAAGTGGATGGTGTGGCGATGGGATCTCCTCTTGGTCCCGTCCTCGCCAATATATTCGTTGGTTATTGTGAGTGCAAGATTGATGAGTCGCTTTGGCCCGCGTTCTACGTGCATTTTGTTGACGATTCGTTCTCGCATTTTGACAGTGTTGAGAGCAGTGAATTGTTTCTCGATGTGCTCAACAGCCTACATCCTTCCCTCCGCTTTACTTGTGAGCACGAGCAGTCTAGTAAGTTGTCATTTCTAGACGCGCTTGTAGAGAAGACTGGCTGTGAAATGTTGACTTCTGTGTATCGTAAGCCTATGTTCACCGGTCAGTACATTGCCTTCGATTCATATTGTTCGTCTCAATACAAGGTCAACTTAGTTCGTAACCTCGTGGACCGTGCGAAACGTATTTGTTCGCCCAGTAAGCTGCAGGCCGAGCTCGATTTTCTTCGATCTGTTTTCTTGAAGAATGGCTATCCGGAATTCTTGTTGCGTAAGTTTCTGTCCATGGAGCAGAAACCGAAATCGGTGCTGATTGGTCCACCTCGCTGTCCCGTCTATCTATGTTTGCCATGGAAGGGGCGGGAATCAATCAAAGTGTGTCACGAAGTCAAGTCTATCGTCCGTCGTACTTATTATGCAGTACATTTTGTGCCAGTCTTCACAACAATGCGTGCGTTCACGGTGCGGAAGGATGTCCTACCAACCCTCCACCTCAGTCATGTTATCTACAACTTCGAATGCCGACATTGTGCTAGTCGGTATGTTGGTAGGACTGTTCAGCACCTGAACGCACGTATCAAACAACACACTCCACTTCACATCCTTCCACCCAGTGCGCAATCTGAGAGGCCCAAACGCGGGAGGCCTAGGAAAAACCCATCACTTAGACGGCAGGATAGTTCCCTGCCGCTGTCTGCCGCTCCCCCTCTGACATCTGTGTTGGACGGGCTTGAGCTTGGCAGCTCTTTGGAGGTGCGTGCGGAACCGCCTTTGGTGCAGCCCTTGGGTGTGCCTAAGTCTGTGCCTCTGGGTGCTTTGCATGGGGCTGTGCCTCGAGTGGTGACAGCACATCTGCCTTCCCCTGACCCTCCTCCTTCTAGGTCTGTGTTGGTGGGGAGCACCCGCGGCGGTCGATTTGTCCCACCGGAACCAGAGCTGGATTCAACAGAAAGACCAACAACCATGGCTGCAACAACACCACCAGCTTCACATCCAACAACGACACCAGGTTCACATCCAACAACAACAACAACTAATCCACAAAACAAAGCAGCAAATGACAGACCACGAAGATCTACAGCAGATTACAACCGGACCTATGAATTCACGGTAAAATACAAAGGAAACAATCGGAAAGGACGACAACTGACGTGAAGGCAACGGCATTCCCGGTTGGCGTGGGTGGTGAAGGTGAGACGCAGGACGATGCAAGTGAGGAGGAGAGTCAAACCGCGGTGGATGACGGAGCAGGTTCTGATTCGGACAGTGAGGGAGAAGGTGAGCTGAGTGAGGGTGAGAGTGAGGGTGAGGGTGTGCGCGTGAGTCGAGATTGTGTGCGTCCGTCTCGTAATAACCAGTCTTCAGTATACAATCATTTGGTTTCTAGCACTGACTGTTGTCGTACTTATTCTGATTCCTGTTTTTCTGTTTTGTGGCGTGCTCGTCATGGTTATCTTTTGCAGTTACAAGTTTTGGAAGCTGTTTGTCAGCGCATTCATAAGCCGAATTTGTGTGTCCAGAAAGACATTACCCTAAAATTGTTCAAATAGTGTTCTGTTGTGTAGTGTGGCAACGTTGTTGCCACTTGTGCATAAATGTGTTTTGTCACCCGTTTATTATTGTTATTATTATCATTCGTTCTCACTTTTTTTTGTTTTTGTTGCTGATACACACTTGTCACGCTTAGTTCTTACTTGTATACCCTTGTTTTCTGCACACTTTTGTGAGAAATCGCACCTCGATATTCCAGTGCTGTCATTGTTACGTGTCACCCTACCTTGATTGCTATATTATTTCCTTTGTTCTCATTTTGTTCTTTAGTACAACGGTGATTCCTGAAGAGCGTTGTTCGAATCATCTTTTTTTTCCATTGCCCTTTTTCTTCTTACATGTATTTTTCCTTACCCTTTAGGTTGTTTCTTGCATCTTCTCCATCGCTTACATTGTTAATAAAGTAGTCCACATGTCGCTTCAGCTCGTCCTACTTATTGCCATATTAAAATTATTGTCTCCTCGTCGAATTTTTAAATAATAATAATAATAATAATCTGAAACTCGGATGTTGAGCCATAAATAAATGTGGAAGAGAAAAGGACATATGGATACGAGTTAAGAGTAACTCTCCATCACTGTAACATGATACTATATACAGTCAGAAAGTGCAATAACTAGGCACAAAACTGACAGAGTACTGACTTTGTAGTCAACTAGTCCATCACAATGTCATGCATGAGGAGTACTGTAGGAGTTTGGCTTTCGGCTTGTACAATTCGTTTTCGCAAAGCTTCCCTTTCTTTACTTATCTTTGATATTTTTGACCCACCCAAGTTGGGTGGTGTGCTGCTTTGCTGCTTCGAATTGTAGTTAGACCGCTTTGTCAAATATCGTACTGGTCTCGTCATCGTCCAGTAACAATCGACATTCTTTGTTCCGTTGGGACTGTGGCTTTTGCTCGTTTTCGTTGCGCTTGCCTTCCCCTCTTTGGTCTTTTCCATAACCTTGAACCTTCCAAGTTGGAAGGCTGTCGGTTAGCGCTACGGAGATGTGTTGAAGCTAGGTGTCAGGACGTCGAATGTTTCAGTACTCTGTCAGTTTTGTGCCTAGTTATTGCACTTTCTGACTGTATATAGTATCATGTTACAGTGATGGAGAGTTACTCTTAACTCGTATCCATATGTCCTTTTCTCTTCCACAATAATAATAATAGTTACAGTTCGCATGTCACTCATGGAAGGATCCATGGGCTTAACGCATCTGTCAACGAAATCCAGGCAGAAGAGCCGACAAAAGGCATCTCATTATTGTTAGAACGTATCGCAGTAAGAACAACTACGCAAGCGAGAAAATGATGAACAAAAAATCGTACTTCGAACAAGTTTTCGCACAATACTCCTCAGGAAGCTACGTTGTACTAATGAAAAACAATCCAGAAAGATACTAATAAAGATTTTCTCCATAATTATCACATTTTTTCTTTCTTCCATGTTCTTCACTGCCTTCGTATCCACTCGTTTTTTTAATACAATAAAAGCCTGTGTGAAATGTCGGTTCGGCTCGTTCTGTTGATCGCAATTCTAAAACTATTGTCGCCTCGACGCCTATTTACATAAAAAAATAAACACCAAATATTAATCCCATAGCTAGGCAACGTTAGCAGACATTACTTCAGTATCGTTTGGCGCTAGCCAGGGTCCACACAGCTTTGACACGTTGCATGCATGATGAGCAAGCAAAAAAGCATAGCCTAGGGCCCTGAGCTTCCAAGCTCTCTCGTGTGGTGTTTGTTTGTTTGTTTGTGTCACGCCTGGCGCTACCTTGTATCTGTCCCGTATCGTACCGTTCCATCAAACACAGCTGGCCACATGCAGCTGGCCGCAATATTCAAATACTAGTAGGGCTTTCAAACGCAAGATCATAACGTGAAGCAACTTGGAAGAATGAGTATGAATGCGAAGAGTATGAGGGAATGCATGTAGGGCGATAGTGCGGGGTCGAATCCCAGGTTATGCCTGAAGAAATAGGAGAATTGAAAAATGTATAACATCCCTATGCTTTTTAGCCGATGTCATCAATGCAGTAGGCGGTGTCGTATTACCTCGACCGTACCTGTCCCGTACCTGTCCCGTACCGTACCGGACCATCAAAGACGGCTGACCACAGTGCATATTCAAATAGGGCTTTCAAATGAAAGATCATAACGTGAAGCAACTTAGAAGAATTATTATGTAAGTATGCGAAGTGTATCGGGGGATGCATGCAGGGCTCGCTATAGTGCGGGTTCGAATCCCAGGTTATGTCTTAAAAAAAGGAATTTTTTAAAGAATTTATAACATCCCTATGCTTTTTTTGGTCTAGGTCATCAAGGCAAAAAAGCATAGCGTAGGGCCCTGAGCTTCCAAGCTCTCTCGTTAAAGGGGAACTGTCACCAAAAAAAATCTTTGCCTTATCTTGTAGTTCTTTGGCTCCTGATCACGATGGTGTTATTCGTTTTTCTCTGCGATGATTGCAAGTGGGTGAAAACTGGAAAAGAAGGTCCTCAGAATTGTCCCGAAGTACCGAGTGACGTCACGCTGGACTTGCCCTGCACGCGTACATTCATCGTCAAAAACGACGTCCAGCAAGTGTGCTGGTCGATCGAGTCAGCTGTTCGATGTACGGTGCACGCTTGCCTTTTGAACTCGGACACTGATGTGTACGTTGTACACAATGAGAACGCCAAAAAGGGCCAAAACAAACAAAGGTCGACAGCAGTTTATCGCGCTGGTACTTCCTCCACGCCTCCACGAAGCTCCAGCTCTTTGTTTTATTTGTGATTACGAAGGAGTGGAAGGATTTTTGTTTGCTGTTAGTGTGACACACATACCTTGTACTTGAAAATGATGTCGTTGTATCGAAGGTGGCGGTGTTGCCCACACGGCTCTGAAATGAAAGACGTCGGAGTTTGTCATCTGCATCTTCAGCAACATCGCCAGATGAGTAGTAGTAGGTTTTTTCATTTTGACCCAGCGAGACCATACGACGCTTGCAGATCACAGCACGAACAGTTCACCAGCCACACTCCACGAAAGCAAGTAGTAGTACTCCTGACAAGTCTTGTTTCGTTCCATAGAGATAATAACGGGGAACTCATCAGAGGAGAAGCAGTTGTTGAATGAAAGGGTTAAGCTGAATTGAAGATGGCACAAAGAATTATCGCCAGATGAATTGCCTTCACGTCACTACATTGCGTTCCTTTGGGGCTCGGGTTGGTGGTGTTATCGCCGGCCGGAGGAGTACTGTTTTCTGCATACGCGCTCATCATCGTGTTGTTCCTCACACGAAAAGTTCAAAACAACGACTTACTTCCGTGCTCACGAAATTAAACTAAGATCCTCGCGGAAGAAGTCAAAAAGATGAAAGCTCAGCTGCTTTTTATTTTGATTTGGCTGTTTAACTGCACGTGGGTCTCTGCCTCTTTGGCATTCTCCTTCTGTACGACATACGCATATGTGTTAGAGTTCAAAAGGCACACGTGCGCCGTACATCGGAACAGCTTGTTAGCTCGATCGAGCAGCACACGGGCTGAACTTCGTTTTTGACGACGAATGTACGCGTGGAGGTCAAGTCCGGCGTGACGTCACTCGGTACATGTACTTTGGGACAATTTTGAGCACCTTCTTTTCAAGTGTTCACCCACTTCCAGCCATCGCAGAGAAAAACGGATAAAACCATCGTGGTCAGGAGCCAAGGAACTACAAGATAAGACAAAGCATTTTTTTGGTGACAGTTCCTCTTTAAGAGTATTAAACGCGACCAAAACGTTTGTCCACACAAAACCAAAAGGAGAAGAAGACAGCACAAGCACCAGGATGTAGCACGCTGACCATGTGTTTTCACACTTCCCGGAAATTGGGTCTCGATCCGAGATCTGCTTTCTGGAATTGGCACGTCTAGTGTCTTAGATGGAGATATCATTCACTGTTTGGAAGTAGTGACAGCTTGTGTAAAGGCATCAATAGCACTTGCCAAGACAGAGTTCATCCCAATGATGATCATCATCAATAATGATTTTCACCTCTCACTAACGTTTCCTCCATATTAAGCAGAAATGATATACCCACTATTCAACGACAGCCCTACATCAAAGCTGCAAAGGAGAGCAGCCATGGTGAGAGCATTCATGCCTTTTATAATTGTACAGTGCGGATCGGCTATAGGGTTGTCGGCTATAGTAATATACCTCTTATAGTGATGGTATTTTCAAATTCATTTTCGTAAACCACCCCTTTCTATACATATCGGATCGGCTATAGTAATAATCGGCTATAGTAATATATCGGCTATAATGATACGATTTTTTTGTCAAAATGATCTTATTGCATACATTTTTCATCGGCTATAGTGATGATCATAATAAATTATACATCGTACATGGCGAGATCTGATCGCGGCAGCCAGGAAGCGCTGGTACGACTATGATATCCCTCGGAGGAAATTCGAAATGTTTGGCATTGGCTGTGCTTGTTGTTCCGGGGCATCCTCCAGCGAGTTCGGAGGCGGTAATGAGTACCAGCGCTGAAGCGCTACCGTGGTCTCCGCCGAGATGTTGGAGAAGGCTTTGAGGTAACAGCGAAGACGATCAGGGACGCGGAGAAACTTCTCCGTGACATACGACATCACGCGTCGATCGACCTGCCACTTGGAACGGTTTCAGCGGTGACATCATTGCACCTGCAATGTGCATTAGGGATCGGTGCTCCGCGCCCTCCTCCTTAGTATGTACACAAGAGATGGTGCTCAAGTGCCTAGTCCGCAGCCTCCATCCAGTTCGCCCATGACGTTGCAGTATATTGTAGAGCTGACACGACTCCGGCTGTTGCAAGCACGCTCTCAACCGCAGTCTCCTTCCTGGCTGTATGGCTGGAAAGGCGAGGACCGATTCTCAGTGAGAAAAAGAGCCAAGCTATCACTGTCACCCCTTGTAGAGACGCTGGACCCTGGGTCACAGTTCTCTGTCGCAGCCAAGCTCCGCGGACAATCACGTGCGTCATCATTGAAGAGGGGCTGAACTTTCAGCAACACGTTTAAGGCTTTAAGCCATTACAGCAAAGGTGTCCCGCAAAGTAGGTGCCCTCTGGCGGCCTCGGAGCTGTTTGAGGCTAGCGATCCGGTCACCTATTTGAATTCCTTGCTGACGCCGGATCTGAAATACGCATCATGGTCTAGCGATCCGGTCACCTATTTGAATTCCTTGCTGACGCCGGATCTGAAATACGCATCATGGTCTTTCATGTTCTGTCTAGCAAGCAACGGCTCTGAAGACGCTGCAGAACAAAGAGGTTCGCGCAGTTTCGGCGCCCGGCCATGGGACTCTGCTCAGCCTCTTCTGCAAGGGGTGGAACTCTCCCGAATCGCAGAGCTACACAACAAAACCTGGTGATGGACCCACGGCATTGTGGAAAACCTGCTTTCTGCACTGAATAACATGTCAAGCTTGCAGGAGGACATCGCAGCGCACGTACCACCCTCCGCGACATCCGCACCATCCCCGATGTATTCAAGACTTCAGTCATCTCCATACATTCACTCCATGAAACGTATCAGCCATTATTTGGTTTGTTTTCATCATTGGCACACGCACTGCCACGCCTGCTATACACTGTTATATTTGCTGTCATATCCACTTGTAGCCAAGTTACAGTTGTCCACGTTCACTAATGTCGACCGAGGTAGATCTCTTGCAACTGTGTTCCTGTGTAATAGTTTCATGTATCCAGCTAATGTCTCTGCTTCGTTCAGGGAATTCAGAGCAGGAAGAGGGCTTTAACACCCGCTCTTTTCTTCTCTTTTAGAGGAGTTGTTCATTTTTTGCTCTTTATTTCGTCTTTTGCTATTTTCCCGTCCTTCGCTTTCTTGTACCAGAACATTAGAATTTGCAAATTATAATAAACTGAACCCGTTGCAGGGAGTTTGACAAGTTGCAGCCTTTCACCCTTTTTACCCAGCCAAGAGCATTATTAATTTATAGCCTTTGCAGAATCATTATAATCATCATTATCCGGTAGTTTTTGGAGCATTATGGTTAGCACTATACGAACATACTCCGGACATCATGCGCTGGACCCTAGCTACAAGGAGAAAGTGGCACGAAAAACTAAAAATAAGAGTAAATTTCGGGCCGCTTTCTGTTCCAGTATAGGATTGTTCGCTGAGTACTCCACCCATTGTTCTGAACATGTCTTCCTTTTACATTTGTATCTCACACCTAACTCTCTGTAGTTTAGTTATGCTCACCTAACCCCGACAGCTAGAGTCCCAGTGTTTTCTAGTAGATCAAGTCCACATACACTATTATACAGTGAAGCTCGAGTTTCTCAAGTGCGCGCCGGGCGCAGCGCAGCCCTAGACCTGCGAACACTGGGCTGCGAAAAAGTGCACGGGGCGGACTTGAGAAACTCGACAGGATGTCGTTGAGCTGTACTGTATAATAGTGTATGTGTACATGATCTACTAGAAAACACTGGGACTCTATTTCCGAAACACTCGTTCATAAAAGGATCATCGTCTCGTTCGTAAGGGAGCTCATCGCCGCCGCGCACACCCCAAAGCAAGATGGCATCATCGAGGTATGACTATTCCGGATTCCTGGAGTATGAAATTGGCGGTTGATGCGAATGTCAAAGCCTTAGACAATCCACCCTGCAGCTACCTTCACCGAACGTTGCCCTTTTAGTTTTCGCATTTGAGAACCCAAAATTGCCTTTTTCTTTATCCAACAAAATAGAACAAATTCATTGTGATGTATAAGCTCTAAGAGTAATACATAATTCAGTGCTCTTAGAGCACAAACGTCCTTAGCCTACTAAAGCTCAACTAATGGGGAGTGAATTCACTGTAACACTGCGTATTGAGCAGAGAATGGTGGCTCCTTTCCTTTCAGGTTCGCCGAGTGCATGGGTGGTGAACTCCTACTGTGCTTCAGCTGCCAGTCGAGAGTCAAACAAATTACAAAATAATTATTGAAGCCGCAGGAAAAGCGCGAGCTCCATGTAGGCAACACACAATCCAGAAAGAAAAATGACTTTTAAAGATCCCTCTAGACAGTGATAGAATTTTCGCAGACGTTCTCTCTCTGCTTATTTGGTAATTTACGTGTTCTCAAAGTGTCTTGTTTGCACATGCCTGCCTTTGCTTTTAGTGTTTACATGCCCAGGAAGTGGCACTTACGTGTTTTCAAGGTGTCTTGTCTGCACATGCCTGCCTTTGCTTTTAGTGGATACATGTCCAGGAAGTGGCATTAAATTCGCAGTCTACCAGAACGAGGCTAATCTGTTGCAAACCTATAACAATCACCTTGTAAGCTGCGGAGAAAATATAGAAAGTCGTTTGCCAACCTCCGCTGATTTGCCCTGTATCAAGTTTGTGCTCAACACGCACAGGGAGAAATTCCCGGAGCGTAACTTCACGACTTTGTTCTTTTATGCTAATGGAGCAGCTCACACCATGACTATGAGTGCCAATGGAGAGTTAAGTACATCTCGACTATCGCAGGCACAGCGGAACCAAGTATTTCCCGGAGCTAAGGCTGCCATGTGCATACCAGCCTGCCAGCAGTTGGTAAGATTAGGTGGCTATGACCTGACCAGTTTAAAAGCAGACACACACATATTCATAATGTAATGGTAACAGCAGATAAAAACTAGAATTTGAGGGAATAATATTTATAATTATTTTCCAAGCTCTCTTGTTACCCTCTGATTATTGACTCCCAATGATTATCGCTATTTCCTAAGCAGTCAAATATTCCTGCATATTTCACTCCTTAGGGCTCTATTGACTGCTTATACTATTTGACTGCTTAGGGTTGCGCAGTTGAACGGTGCCTAGTGCATGGTCGCTGTACTTTACTGGGTTGCACTAGCTGCATGCAGTACACCATACGTGCTGGTATCGAGTAGGTCATATGGTGAAATCCTAAAACGGTTATTCATGAGGTTATCGTTCTCGAATTTGAAATATGGACTGTTTGTCGCGATAAATCTAATATTGACTTCGTGCTTGGTCAGTATGGGAAATAAAAACCCTGTAAAGAACCGAAGCTTTTCTTTCCTTTATTGACCTCGTAGTACCTTTAGACAAACCAGGCACGCCACTCGGAAAACCGAAAAGTTATCGCCCGATCATGTTACTCTCTGTAGTGAGAAAGGTGCTGACGTCAGTTATTACTAAACGTAGAAATGAAAAAAGAAAAACTTAAACCATAATTAATTAATTATGCTGTGACTTGAGCACAAACTGTCTGATTTTCAGTCAGAGGTAGGAATGTGCGGATAATGCTCGAAACGGTGGCAGTTTCTGCTCGAAAAGTAGTGAAATTGGCAGAACCATACAAACCTTATGGCGGGCAATTCCTTGAATTCTGCTCCATTTCTTTATCCACATACCAAACATGCATGAAACTTACCAGAAAAATACTGAATTCTGCCAATTGTTTCTGCCGGCATTATCCGCATATGCCTAGTCAGAGGCCTTGCGATAACTGAAACTTCTGTTTACAAAGAAGTAATGTCCAATGTAGACGGCATAATATATGTTGGACTCAGTAGAGCGTCCAGCCCCTATATGATGTCCAACCCCTATATAGAGTCCATTGGTCCAAAATCCACTGTACAGAGTCCAAACTTGGAATCAACTGTGAGCTCAAACTTTAGATGGGCATCACACACACACACACACACACACACACACACACACACACACACACACACACACACACACACACACACACACAAACTTATACAATGCCAAGAAAACACCAAGAAAAGAGTAGAGACACAATACACACGCAACTCCAACAGCCATGCAAACGTCCACCCATTTACACGTAAAGTCAAGAGGGATAACAAATAATTATACGAAACGAATGCATACGTGGACGGGTGCACGCACGTTTACATACATGTAGTAGTGTAAGACTAAGAGAGTAACATAGTGCAGTAGTCAGCATACTACTAGCACATGCTGAGAGTACAATAGCAAGCTTCACCATTGCTCATGGCCATGCAAATGTTTAGCAGCACTCAGTTCCGCAAGCTTCTGAAGATCAGCTCACCTGCAACAAATAGATAACACAAGGATACGCTTATTACTGTAATGATGCATGGGAGCACACAACTACCAAGTTCTCAACGAATGTGATGCTCAATGAAAATCCATCCACTCAAAGACCTGTGAACAGGTGACGGTGGGGACAGCAATCTATTAGTAATACCAAGAGTACATAACCAAGAGTGTGCAACTGCCTGCACAACCTCTATGCTGTGCTGCGACGGCAGAACTTCACATCACGTGACATGGTTCAAAAGGTTATGCTGGCAAACAGTGCAAAGTGACCACAAGAGAGTTGTACCCAAAGCTGGGCTGCGTACAACCCAGTATCTATCATGCACTAGAGTGCACGGGTTCATCACGTGATGTGAAGTTCTGCCGTCGCAGACCCTATAGCTGGAGTTGCACACTCTTGGGTTATGTACTCTTGGTAATACGAGGAATAAGATCGTTCGTGCACACTCAAGACGCACAGACACACCACCATACATGTAGTGTACACAGTGTTTCACTTCACTGCAACTAAATTGAAATTCGATGATTTGAACAATCTGTACAGCGTTGCCGTCAGTCAATCTTCCCCAAGATGGAAATGCACTGATTTGTTGTCACGAGGCAGTTTCACTGACACAATGTCATGTTTGTGACATCAAAACGGTTACTTCATGGAATACGAGTACATGTATTAGCTTGAAGTTTTTTCTTGTCATCAGCATACAAGAAATCTTCCTACTACTACTACTAGCACACTGGCACTGCGTTTGTGGATCCCATTGTATTTGACATCATACTAGAGCCTAGTAGAGGACGAGTGTCGTGGAGTTCACATAATTATCACAGGGATAAAAATACATTTCTCATGAAATAAAATAATAATATTGATGATAGCTAGACGATCGTATACAATTGATGCAAAGTCCTTGCAGTCCTTGAGGACTATTACGAAGTGGTTGATTACTTTTAGGGCATTCATTCAAGCAACATCAAACAAACGCGATACGATCCTTGAAAATGGAAAAAAAAGTCAAGCATAACGACAGAACAGCAGACCAATCGAAACGAGCAAAAGCTTCCTTACCTCAGTCATCGTCCTGCCATGTAGTTGGACAGCCTTTTGACACGGTGGTACAGGCAGCTCTTGTCCAGTCAAACAGGGTATCCTTGTGGCGTCGAACGAAAGAGAGTGTCAGTGTATCTGACTCGTCAGATTGGAACTGTGCTGAACTTTTCTCGTTCTCCGCTTTCTGCTTTCATCCCTCGCTCTGATGAAACCGTTCAAACGCCTTACTGGCAGTAATGGCCAGCCAAACAGGGGATCCTTGTGGTGTCGAACGAAAGAGAGTGTCACTGTACCTGATTCGTCAGATTTGAACTGTGCTGAACTTTTCTCGTTCTGCAATTTCTGCTTTCATCCCGCGCACTGATGAAACGTCTTCAGAGAACCACAAGACGCTTTCCAGATTTGATTTTGAACGTCTCCTTATCCTCCTTGGTTACCTCGAGACAGATTACTGTCAGCAACTGCACAGCAGAACTGGCAGCCATGGCTGAAGTGAAGAAAGGAATGCGCTGCCACGAGGCAAGCAAAACTGAAAAGTAATTAGTTGTTTGTTCTCTTTCGGGCACAACACACAGGACGTCGAGGACGGCGTGACTGGATAAACTGGACTCCTGGACCGTGGAAAGGGGACTTGTAGAAAAAGTGTACTCCTTATAGGGGATTGCGCGGCGGGATGAAGCTGATCAAAACTGAGTGGACTCCTGGACTCTGTATAGTGGATTTTGGACCAATGGACTCTATATAGGGTGCTGGACATCATATAGTGCATGGACTCTATACTGAGTCCTACATATATACTATGTACTATTACACTAGCATTTCCTACTTCACGACATGAACAATACGGCGAAACGTATGTCGTGTGATACTACTTGTTATCGTAGTTAACTTGTCTACAACCATGTCATACATGAAGACTCTGGAGTACTGTTAGATACTGGCATTCGGTTTTGTACAATTTGGTTTCGCAAAGCTTCCCCTTTCTTTATCTCTGATATTGCTGGACCACCCAAGCTGGGTGGTGTGTTTCCTTGCTGCTTCGAATTGTAGTTGGACCGCATTGTCCAGTTTTTAACTGGTCTCTTCATCGCCCTGCAACGGTCGGCATTCTTTGTTGCCATGGGACTTAGCTTGTGCACATTTACGATGCGTTCACCTACGGTGATTGGTACTACGGTACCATAACCTTGAGCCTTCCAAGCTGGAAGGCTGCTGGTGTGCGCACTGGAGATGTGTTGGAGCTAGGTCTCAGGTCTTCAAATGTCTCAGTAGCCTGTCAGCTTTGGGCCATGTTATTCACTTTATGACTGCTTTTTACCTTTTTACAGTCGTTGAAAGATGCTTCATAACTCGTTTCCATGTGATGTCTTTTATTTTATAATACTGGCTCAGTAACCGAGTTAAATTCCTTGCTTTCTATAAACAAAACAAAACAAAGTTCAAGTGTGCTATGTCACGATAAATCTAATGTTGCCCTCAATCTCTCATGCTCGGTCAATACAGGCGATATAGATATCGTGAAAGACCTCGGCTTTAGCTCAATCTTTTGCTTGTTCAAGAAGTCATTTATTTACTTTGTGCAATAACTATACTTATGGTGGACCCCAGGTGAATTACTGCGATTTTCACTAAAATCGCCCCGAAAGAGGGTTCTCCTTTTACCAGAACACGTGAAGCTTTCATTTGAGAAAAAAACACTCAATGCCCATCTGATCTGCATTGCCTGCTTGTCTCATCTCGTTAGTTATATATGTACGAATCAGTAAGAGATCATTGAGAAAGGAAACATTGACAGGGAATGCTCATGCAAAGTATGTACATACTTCGAAGTACATATCTTGGCACAGCACTTGAAATTGCATTTCACGTGGTTATCGGTGGTGTGAATACTTCTGAAACCTAACGTCAATGAAAACGTCAATGATAACGTCAATGATACCGTCAATAATAATGTTGACGGACTTGTAGTGGTAGTGGGTTCGCTGCTGCTGCTCAGCATCTTGTGAACCTTCATGGTCTGCATTAACATGATTAAACGTCACCTAGGGTTCTCAGTAAAAAGGCAGTAGCCTGCTGGGGCTCCCCTAGTAAAATAATTGAAACTACTACTATTTCACATTGTTCTCACTGGTCATTCTCGTGTGTTGGGTTTACTTTCTCACTTCGTGTGTCTCCAGCGAGAGAACAGGCAACGCTCAAGGGTTTGATTCAAGTCAAGTAGCTCGCCGTACAGTTTGAATTCGCAGTGGCCAGGATGAATGATTATAATATTTTCATCCCACAGCTGACTGCATTGCTTTGCTTATTTGTTATGCAATCGAGCATACTCTTTGAAGCATTAGCCCACAACTGCATTTTGTTATTTGGTTACTTGAAAAATTCATGGCACTCCTTCTGAACAGATTGCCACGGATATGATCGTGGAAATTCATTTTTGTTCTACTCGGTGTGTTCTCCATGGGCAGCGGCAAATCGCTTGTTTTGCTGGTGAATTTATTGATATCAGAAATCTATAGCACCAGGGTTTTAATGGAAGTTGGCTGGAATTTCCAGACAAGAGAAGGGACATTCATGCATGGCATGATTATAGTTCTCACTATGCATGGTTGTTTATGGCGGGTTGCAATCAGAGCCTTTCCTTCCTCGACTATTAGACCCCGCCGGATATATTAATTTTATTTATCCCATGGTACGGTACTATAGGCCTGTTTCAGCCAATCGAGAGCCTTCCTGGCCGGGAAATAATAGCCAATACAATCCCGCGCGGGATTGATATTCATTATTAACTTGGTTCACTTTTACCGTACCTACGGTGCATCCTGCATTGGCATGCACCCACCCCCTCTCGATTCGATGCAATGCACCTTGCCACTGGAGTCCTTTCAATCAGAAACCCAGAGACAAAATGCACTAAACAGAACCGTTAGAGGGTGGAAGCATGCCAATTCACGTACTCTCTCTCTCCCTCTCTCTCTCTCTCTCTCTCTCTCTCTCTCTCTCTCTCTCTCTCTCTCTCTCTCTCTCTCTTTCTCTCTCTTTCTCTTTCTCTCTCTCTCTTTCTCTCTCTCTCTCTTTCTCTTTTTCTCTCTTTCTCTCTCTTTCTCTCTCTCTCTCTTCTTCTCTCTCTCTCCCTCTCTATCTCTCTTCTCTCTCTCTCTCTCACTCTCTCTCTCTCTCTCTCTCTCTCTTCTATTGGCGCGTCTGGTTGTGATGAAGCCGAGACCCAAGGTCGGCAGAGCATCCCAGACCACGCCACCACTCCCCTTCAAGTATTCATGGCTCACACATGACGGGTTTACGTGGCTCTAGTAAAAAATAAAAAATAAAATGCAGAGTGCACCGTCGGTACAGTAAAATTGAAGCACTCACCTGAACTGAGAGAACACATCTCCGCCACTACGTCCAAAACGTCGGTACAGTAAAATTGAAGCACTCACCTGAACTGAGAGAACACATCTCCGCCACTACGTCCAAAACCAGATCCCACAAAAACAGACTACGAACTCCAATCACTATTCAACTCAACACTACGACACAAAGGACACTTCGAAGTGCATCAGTTCTCATTCACTCTTTCTAAACTCGAAACCCACACAAAGTATCACCATCCGAGTGAAAATTACTAATTGCAGGTGCAAGGAGAGATACCGTAACAACACGAAACGTAAAAGACATGAAAGTGAGAGGAAAAAGCTTGTGCAGAATATTCAATGGCGTGAAAGAAGAAGAGCTCAGCAATGCATGTGTGATGTAGATAAGGTGTAAAGAAATCTGCATGCCAGATGCGACCTGCAGTGATTATCATGACATTGTATCCAGTACGATTACCACAAGGACCATCTAAAATGTAGATGCTGCTACAAATCCAGTCTGGCTATAACAAGGTCAACGTTCTTCTGATTGCATAGTGGCCGATAGTGATACAACCAAGAGTCTTGATACAACGAAATGCACTTTACTCACTGGTGCCAATGTCCGACGTTATGCACAATGACATGTAGTTACTGCCTGCACGGAAAGTGTTCAGCAAGGATTCCAAACGGTTGAAAGTTCCACGCCCATCCAATGACAAGGAAGTCAGCACTATCATCCATAATGACGTTGTATCTCGCCGTGACTTGAAGTATGACCCTTACCTACTTTGAACCAATGTATGATCACAGTGATCGTCAATACTGCATATAATAACAGTGCAATCTTCGTCAATTCTCTAGTCCAACTACTAATTGCTACTTGTCTCCATCGTTCTCAAACCTTGACTGGATTGAAAAGAAAGACAGCATCTTGTTTTTGGTACATCTGTACCTTGGTAATTGTATTCAGAACGCAGTTGCGTCGATCCCCAAAATGTGTGGATGTACCTGGGATAAATGCGCTTAACTGGTTTAACTCCTCTTCGTCAAGTCGTAATAAACTAAGATTCCCTATTTCAAGAAATAACTCAATGAGTCGCTCGCCTGTTTTCATTAGCTACTGTCTCTGGGACTCACTTCCCCAAAAAATGCAATCATGTGAAAACATTTCTGCCTTCGTTCGTGATCCTTCGGACCATTTCCCGTAAACCTAATAAACTTTAGGGCTGAAACGATCGTGGATTTTCAAGTATCGATTACTCTTTAGCTTAACGATCGAGTAATCGATTATAATCGTTAGCAAATAGAGTCATAATTCTGTGCAAACATTACTGTTTCCACAAACTATGCCTTCATAATACCTACAAATCTGCATTAGTGAAAGGGTAGCTCCGAAACATGGCAGTTTTGAAGTCAATTTAACCTCTGAACATGAACCATACCCCTGGCAACTGCATACGTCCAGCGGAAACTGATTCAAACTTCACAAAACGAGGGTTTACAGTAATTTCTTAACAAAAAATTAAAAAACGCAAAATAATCGTAATCGGTAATCTAAACGATTGCTCGATCGTTAGAGTTATCAAACGAGTACTCGATTATTCGGTATAATCGTTTCAGCCCTACTAATAACACAACTTGATTTGCAGCCCAATCTCTTGTTCCCGTAGCTATGCAGAAGACGTTACTTCAGTAACGTCTGGTAACGTCTGGCGCTAACCAGGGTCCACACAGCTTTAATTTGGTGTTTGTGTGTTTGTTTGTGTCACGCCTGGCGCTATCCGTATCTGACGGCAAAAAAGCATAGGATGTTATAAAATTTTCAATTCTCCTTTTTTTCAGGCATATCCTGGGATTTGAACCCGCACTATCGCCCTACATGCATCCCCCGATACCCTTCGCATTCATACCCATTCTTCCATTTTGCTTTACGTTATTATCTTGCGTTTGAAAGCCCTATTTGAATATTGCTGGCAGCTGTATGTGGCCAGCTGTGTTTGATGGTACGGTACGGTACGGGAGACGGTGTAGTAATAGTAATACCCTCGATCGTGCCTGTCCCGTACCTATCCCCTACCGTACCGTGCCATCAAAGACGGCTGGCCACAATGCATATTTAAATAGGGCTTTCAAATGCAAGATTACAATGTGAAACAACTTGGAAGAATTAGTATGTATGCGAAGTGTATCGGGGGATGCATGCAGGGCGCACGATAGTGCGGGTTGGAATCCCAGGTTATGTCTTAAAAAAAAGAATTTTTAAAGAATTTATAACATCCCTATGCTTTTTTTTGTCTAGGTCATCAGGGCAAAAAAGCATAGCGTAGGGCCCTGAGCTTCCAAGCTCTCTCGTTTTATTGTTGTTGTTCTGATTTGCACTTGTTTTTTTGTTTTGTCTTTTTTTCTTCTTTTTTTGCCATGGCTGGCTATAATCCCCCTCACCTCCTCCTTGATTGGCCTTGGCCATGAGTGTGTGCGTAATAATAATAATAAGTAGGATATTGACCCGCGTACTCGGGTGTTACCGTACCCTCATATAATCCCTCCTGCTACGCAGTCGAGATGATATTCGGGAGGTACCCACCCTCGTACTTGGGTAATATCCTATACATTATAATTAAATTTTATTCCCGTAGCTATGCAGAAGACGTTACTTCAGTAACGTCTGGCGCTAGCCAGGGTCCACACAGCTTTAATTCCTGTAGCTATGCAGAAGACGTTACTTCAGTAACCTCTGGCGCTAGCCAGGGTCCACACAGCTTTAATTTGGTATCTGTGTGTTTGTTTGTGTGTTTGTGTCACGCCTGGCGCTATCCCGTATCTTTCCCGTACCGTACCGTACCATCAAACACAGCTGGCTACATACAGCTGGCTGCAATGCATATTCAAATAGGGCTTTCAAATGCAAAATCATAACGTGAAGCAACTTGGAAGAATTAGTATGTATTCGAAGTGTATCGGGGGATGCATGCAGGGCGATAGTGCGGGTTCAAATCCCAGGTTATGTCTTAAAAAAAGGAGAAATCTATAAGAATTTATAACAACCCTATGCTTTTTTTGTCTAGGTCTTCAAGGCAAAAAAAGCAAAGCGTAGGGCCCTGAGCTTCCAAGCTCTCTCGTTTGGTAATTGTGTGTTTGTTTGTTTGTTTGTGTCACGCCTGGCGCTATCCCGTATCTGTCCCGTACCGTACCGTACCATGAAACACAGCTGGCCACATACAGCTGGCCGCAATATTCAAATAGGGCTTTCAAACTCAAGATCATAACGTGAAGCAACTTGGAAGAATGTGTATGAATGCGAAGTGTATGGGGGAATGCATGTAGGGCGATAGTGCGGATTCGAATCCCAGGTAATGCCTGAAACAAATAGGAGAATTGAAAAATTTATAACATCCCTATTCTTTTTTTGCTGTCATCAAGGCGGTAGATGGTGTCGTAGTACCCTTGTGATCGAATCCATGTGGTCAATGCATTCTAATCTAGGTTGCTAACATCACAACATTTCCGGAAACTAACTTGTTCACACCTACATACAATCATGAGTCCATACCGTGTGTGGTCTGGTTTGTTATGTTAGCAACCTAGAATAGAATGCATTGACCACATTGATTCGATCACACATTCCCCCCTGGTAACACAACAAAACAGGGAACATGCACTAAAACGTATAACTAAGGTTCTCCAAAGAAAAGAACCAACCATCCACCAACAGCTAAACAAGAGAACAGCAAAATGCATAATGGGTCTTGCATTTGCTAGATTGCTCCTAACTAAGCACGCGCCAAGTAATACTGATAACACAACACACATACAGTTTCAGGAGCCATAGCGCTGTGGCGGCTTAATGGCAGATCTGTCTCGCAGTGACATGCGGATGCCGCCATCCCCTACGTTGCAGCACATGTTACAATGCCTAGCTACACATCCTGACAGGCAACTTGTGGATAGGGTAACGTGCACCAGCCAGCACAGACCACCAGGTACAGGCCATCATCACCATCACTGATCAATCACGATCAATCACGGCATCGTGCTTCACCGAAATGGGTCGGACATGCTGCAGTTCCTCTACAACTCAATCCTGGAGCAGCGATGGAATCTTCTGCGGCAGAGGCAAGAACCAGACACCCTGCACACAGCAACACAAAAAGCAACAACTCCAGCCTGGCACCACTAATGTAAGAGTTAAGTATCTTTTTTTTTTTTTTTACGAGAAACCACGAACCTCGAGAACAGAATACTGCATGATAGAGGTGGTTGCAGACGCAACTGTGGTGGTGAAACTGGAGCATCTCCGCCGACCTGAGGTCTCCGCTTCAGCGACACTTCTACAATAGGCGCGTCCTATTACACAAAACCTATTACACAAAATCACGTCGTTTCTAGAATTCAGAAATTACACTCGACGTACATGCCATACACTTGCGCGCGAGGATGTACGGGATCCCACGTGATCCCCCTTTACGATTTTTACGTGTAGTTCGTTTACATAGCCGCAATCCGTTCATTCCGGTCATTCAGGAATTATAAAGCCTGGGTCCAGAATGTGTAATCGAAAGAGCCCAATGTAATTTATGATACATGTAGGTAATGGACGGGCTATGGCAACGTGAGCATAGAATTGGCGATTTGGCAAGTTTGGCTTATCGTATGCAAGCGAGAGATATGCCATTCAAATTGCCATCAAATTGTCTTTCTTACGAACCCTACTTGAAACATCGATGCACTTCCCCTTTAACCTCTGGCAGTCACTATGGTGAATGTTGGAAGCAGAATATACACACTACTAGTATTATACAGGACTAGAGGTCAAGCCACACAGTTATTTTATTTATTTATTTCTGCACCTCGTAGCATGTCAAGACAGCCAATTGAATTGAGGAGAGGGTGAGACCAACCACGGAAGAAGAGAAAAGAGAAAAGAAATGAAGAGCACGTACACAACGTGGGGAAGGGATTAGCAAAGCAATGGGATGCTCAGCGAGCTATGCAGCGGAAGTGGTGATTGTGATTTTGTTTACTGGGAGATACTGAAGTGCTGTCTGGCGAGGGTACGGACGGGCGGCTACATGCAGAATCAAGCATGTACATACCTTCTTGATCGACGTGGTGGAAACAAATAGACATTCAGCTGAGCTGATAAACATTGCTGACATGCATACATCGCTATGATGGCAATGGTTGACCGACGCATGTCTGTCGGGGTTCAGAAAGGTATGCTGCACACGTTCTCCATGAGATCTGAAGATAACACACACAATAACACGCAGTGGTAAAGAATCAACTGTGAAGACACCTGTCGTGGTTTCCACAGGACCGATATACCACACGTAGACATCGCGCCAAATACATGTACGGCGGAAACATTTTAAACTCATGTAATGCCTAGTCATGGGTTTCTTTACTCAACAAGTAATGCTGTACAGATGCAAGAAATCTCATAGAATCTTGTAGAGTCCTGTAGACTGTGTTGGGTGTTGAATGTACAGGGAAATGTGTTTACTGCTCTTTGCTTTATGAACGTGCGCTGAAGGCATTTCATACGGAACCATTTGTCCAAAGAAGATCTAGCTAGTCTTGAGCTCTATCCAAAGTGATGAAGCTGGAAAGGCGATTGTCTTCCCATGATTATTGGACTAAATTGGTCAAATGTGCATGTATGGCACACAATGAACACCCAAGCAGGAATACAAACAACTACGGGAATTCGTACATCTGTACAACGTGCACAAGGACCATTGATAAAGTGATCCAGATTCAAGACTGCAACGGCAAGTGTACACACTCAATAACAATCACAGCAGCAACACTGGTCCCAAGAGGAACGACAGCAGCAACAACGCCAATAAAAGCAACACCAGCGGTAGCGGAAATGCCAGTGGCAGCAGCAACAATCGCAGCAACAGCAGTAAAACGCATCACAGCCGCACAACCCACTGAGGGAGTGCTCACATTGCGACCAAAACCGGTGGCCATGCGCAAAAGCAGGAAAGTTGCATGGCAACGGCTCACACATGAACTGAACGCCACAGTGAGGTTCCAAATCCTGATTGCGGCCTCAGTGGGGGATGTGCAGTGTGAGCGCATCTCGAGCAGCAGCACAAACCTTACAAACCTGCCCAACCCTTCAAAGCCCTACAATTTGTTGCTGCAAAATAACCCGTCGTAGTAGCACAACTAGCTGTAGCACCAACCCCGGACAACAACCATTTGCAGAGCCTATCGTCACAAAATCAACCCAAATCTCCTCATTAGCAACAGCAGTACATGTAGCAGCAGCATCATCATGTTCAGCAACGGCAACCACAGCGGTACCAGCACAAACAGCAGGAACATGACGCGGCTTATGATGTGCACGGTACTATATTTTAATGTATACTGCAGTGTACCAAGAATCTTTTCGGACTATTCACTACTGCTGTATGAAAAATCTAAAGATTTGCTAGTGTATTTATTGAGCAATACAAATATACAACTCAAGGAAATCTTTAAAAGAACCACAGTACTCACTGGCTAAATGCTACTTTTTTCAAGTCCAAGCATTATGGAATGCACGACATTACTTTACACCCTTTGCTCTTTGTCAATAGATGCGTCACACATGCATTGCCCATGATTGCTATGCTAAACAGAGACATATTGCCCCTGATTTATGCGAAAATATTACGTCGTGATTTTTACGTAATGGCAACACACCTCTGGGAATTTCGTGCCGCGTTGTGTGGCAACCAGCCATACTGCTTTCTTTTGTTGTTTGACAAACTAGAGTGTTGCGGCAACCTACCCACCAAGTGGCTTTAGTGCCAGTTCTACAGTTTTCACTTACCAGCCAGTTCTTTCGAGCCCAATGATTCATGAATTCAAATGGAAATGACGACGTCCAACAAACATCAGCCGTGTAACTGCGCTTCACGCAGCTCATCTTCAAACTAATATCATATTGGGGTAGAAGGTATCCCTACGGAGCCGAAAACACCCTTTGATTGCCCTTGACCGGCCTCTGAGACGACGAGGGCCAGGTAGAGTCCTCCACAAATTTCGAAAGCTCGGCCATTCCTGAAGGTCTGAAAAGACGGCGTCATGGGAGCTTTGTTTCCCGCGGTTGCAAATAAAACTGGCCCTTGAGTAGGGCTTGGCGATCCTACTGCCAGGAGAAACTAGGTCAGCATTTACATTGAAGTCGCCCATCATGGTGACCGATCCGGTGTTGTTTGTGGCTTCCTGTAAGACAGTCTGTAGTCTAGCCCAGAACGCAACTGTTTCACTTGGCGGTACACACACCCTAAGAGATGCGGTGCCCGGGCACCTTTAAGCACGATCCAAGCGCACTCTACATCATCCATTGTCACATCCGGGTGAGGCTTCGCTGGGAGGGTCGACCTGAAGTAGATACATGTTCCACCTCCGCTTCCACCGGCACCGTCCTGACGGGCAATACTGAAGTTTGGGATCCGGATTTCTCCATCAGACACTGTGCCATTAAGCCAGGTAAATTGAAGTTTCAGCAACACCGACTACTAGTTTTTCCCAGCACTGGTCCGCGATCAGCTGCTTCAGGGCGTCGACTTTGTGCCGAAGGCTACAAATGTTAATGAAGCCAAAACGTACCCAGGAATTTGCTGGGGCGACTTGATTTGACCGTAGTGTAAATGGTATGGCATTAGTGTTGAGATGTCTAGTGAAAAAAAAACAGAATAGATGGGGCGGCATTAGGATTAGGTTCGAGTCCTGTTGGAGAATAAGGGTCACCCAGTGGGGAATGTGAGGGCCATCGCTCTGGACAGGCCTACATGGAGAAATCTGGCCGACAATCCATGATCTGGCGTCACAGGTCATCAGTGCGCCGTGTTAATAATTATCTTGATAATGGAATTTGATCATAGGAGATAGGACAGAAGCGGAACGTATAATTATACCCACATATTTATACTTGGTCCGCCCAGTTAAAATTGGCGCTTATCTTCACACTTGTCTCAGGAAAGAAATACGAATATTTGAAGCAAGCCAAGATCACAAAGCACTATATACATGATTATTTACATGTCAGTAAGCAACTCAGTCGAAAATTCAAGCAAGTTACACATCCTCCTCGCCACTATCGTCGCTTGAGGAAGAGCTCAAAACGTACGATCCGGACAGTTGCTGCAAGGATCGTTTCATAGCTTGTTCCACTTCTCCTCGTCTCGAATCACGCTCAAAGGCAATGCGTGCCTGTCACCTTCCTATCAGAAGCTGAGTGAGACTGCCCGCATGTAGACTGTAAGTGTTATCCCCGTTCGTCGCAACGATGCGTCTTTGTTTGAGACAAAAAAGGCAACGCCATATCAGTGTCCTTTTTTCAAATCGCCTCTTGCGCTTGTCGTACTTGCTGATCAGCACCCGTAGATCTACCCACGCGAGCCGCTGGTGCTTGAAGATCTACATGCAGCGCAGTGATAGCTTCCGCTTGATGTAGCACCTCAGTGACCTGTGCGTACTGCACCTACAACGCCGTGCACCAGGCTTTTCGGCTAGTTTCCTGAAAGTCCTTTGCACGAGTGTTTCTCTCAGGACTTGGTGTTTTCTTTGATTAGCTCCTTTGCCCTGTCCTCTGTGAGCTTCAAAGTGTGTCCGCCGGATTGGTCTCACTTACTGGAGATATCGACCTGAGCTGCAGTTTCTTCGTCAGCGATTTGCTGGTGATAGCCCTTCACTAGGCGCTGTACTGTGCAAGCACTGAAAATCAAGCTCGCGAAGCGCTTTTTCAGCTTTTCTATAATTATCTCCCCGGGGTAAACAATCCTTGCCATCAGACAGCTGGAAGTAGACAGAAACTGTATTCTCCATCGCTCTGAAATGCGAACATCCTGACCTATTTTACGGACTCGAGCGAAGGTTGCAGTGTTTTCTTGCGCTGACGGAAGTGTTCGTCGGCGGCAGCTACGTCAAAAAGACTCAAACGAACCGATCGCAACTTCTGTGATGGTTTGTGCCGCCATGTCGTCGGATGCAATGGTCAAGGGTTATGTTCGGATGGTGAATCGGTGGTTCCACGCCGTGTGGCACAGGCAGAACACCAAAAAACCAAGTGAGAAGATAGGCGCCAAGTATTATTACGCGTGCTGTGGTATTTTTTAATATTAGTGCTGCCATCATTCTTTATCATTGGTCGGATCTGCGGTGGAATGTTTACCATTGCTGCTGCCAAGATTGTCTTGTGATGCTGCATTCTGATGTTGCCGGTCACGGTCTTTAAACTGCCATGGTCGGGCGTACAGAGGTCACCGGCTTGGCCAGAGGTTTGGGGATAATTATAACAAGCGAGAGGGCACTGGCTTCAATCATTAGTCTGAAAAAATATAAATATATAAAACAATTAGTCGTGCTGACACCTTTCCATTGTCTGCTCTGTGCATGCTGCAGTCATGCACAGTGGTCTCTGCTCCAGCCTTGGCTGACCTTTGTTTGACGTATGCTGCTAGACTCTCCTCAGTGCAGGACTCGCTCAGATTCCCAACGTACTACATGGCTGTCTTTGGCCTGGGCGGCTCCACTGACACCAACTGCCAACTGTCATCTTCAAGTGCCCGTAGTTGCAAGGCTGGCTTTCCTGGCAGAGCGTCTACGCGATGTCTTGCTCGCATGCTGGCACCGGGTCTGGGGAGAAACACTCGCAGAAACAATGGCGGCTTCTTTCAGTGAAACAACATTTAGAAAAGCGATCCTGTCAGCTTTTCTATTATTGTGTTCACATGGTAAGAGCTAACGACATCGCTATTGAGACACGTTGTCTAAATTGTCTAAAAATCTGAATTTTGCAGTGGCATAATATCGTTGGCAGTTCCCAGTAGTAGTAGTAGTAGTAGTAGATTTTATTATTTTACTAGGGGAGTCCCAACAGGCGTTGCCTTTTTACTGGGAACCCTAGGTGAATTTTTACCATGTTTACATACAGAGTAAGAGACGGGGCCTGACGGCACCCAATCTGGAGGGAAAGGTTCAAGGATGCATTGGCCGAGTATGCAAAATAAATTCGCGTATCAGGGAAATCTTCACTATGGAGAAGTACCCGCAAGAATGTGCTGTACATGTATCGTATTTTCTCTGTTGTTGTTTCAGTTGCCGTCATGTTCTTAAAGAAAGGTTCAGTGACTCATTTGTTTCATACAGGACTAGTCAATGGTTCGGTCTAGCTTAGAATCTTTCGCTGTAGACGAAATCTATTCAAATCTCTATTGGAGAAACAATTGTACTCACTGGTTATAAAATAGGGTTATTAAAGGGGAAGTCTACCCTAAAAATTAAATTTTCACCAGTTGTAGGCTGCGGGGTGCTGAGTCGAATGGTCTTGGTCCGAGGAAGCTGAGACGATGTGTTCTTCTGTCGATACATCGATGACGATCAGTTTTAGGCGACTCAGCGCAACATGGAATACAAACTCCAACAAATAAACTTACTTGCAACAAAGAATTGCATCCGGAACAGTCCAGTCGACCGAGGAGAACAACAACAGCGACTCGCGTTGCACTGCAATTCGGATTTTTTGCCGCGGAATTCAAATCGCGATTATCTCGACTTTTTCAAAAAAAGCTGTGGTCATGTTTTAGCGCGCTCGGGCTCATATGTAGGGTAGAACGGTTGCGTTCCCGTTCCTGGTTTTCACATTGGACGCTGTCTGTCGGCGTCATTACCGTGCCGTCGGTTCCCATCAATCCTTAAGTCGCGTCCCTTTGCGCCCCGTCGAATGTGAGCTAAGCTTTCGTGTTGGTCACGCTCTGTATGTAGGAAATACAATGCAAATGGATTATACCATTCGTACTCTGTGTATACCGAGTCCCCCAATTGTCCCTCGTCCTAAAGCACTCTTGACAATATTCGCCATATACCCCTCATGCTCATGGAATAATCCATACCTAATATATACTCAGTATCATCTGCTGTTTATTTCCTTTTTTTTCTTTTTTTTAGTGTTTATTTAAACTCGGATATCCATTGCATGTTAACGTTTCAATCAAGCATCGTCATCAAAACTTTGCACAGAAGATTATTTGTCAGCGGTGTTGGTCATCCTCTGGGATCCTCTTTCTGTTAGTACTGAAGCTCAATTCCCAATACAGGAACTGCTTTCCACGATGCGCAACATGCAACACATGCGATGAGCTGCAACCGCGACATACGACTCATAATCTGTTTTGTTTCTGTGACACCTAAGCCCGATTCATATTTCATGTCGCGTACGGGAAATGCGTCGCGTCGCGAAAAAGTTTATCTGAACTCAACTATTTCCCGTACGCGAGATGAAGTAGGAATCGGGCTCAAAGCCCGATTCACAATACAACTTTCTGCGACGCCACACGCGATTTGCGACAGTTGCGACAAGAAACTGCCTGTCGCGAGCTGCCGCAAGCTGTCGCAAGCTGTCGCAATGCACCTGTCGCAGAAGTTGAAGAACGTTAAGGCCGATTCACAATACAACTTTCTGCGACGCGACATGCGACTTGCGACACATGCGACGAGCTGCGACAGCGACACACGGTTCACAATATTCTTCATGTTTGCGACATCCTCATGCACAAGTAGTACTATGCACGTGCACTGCACGTGCACCCAGGGTCGAAACTGTACTCCATTTGTGTATGTCGCGTGTCGCATGTCGCAAAAGTTGAACTTTCTTTAACTTGTGCGACAGGTGCATTGCGACAGCTTGCGACAGCTTGCGACAGCTCGCGACAGGCAGTTTCTTGTCGCAACTGTCGCAAATCGCGTGTCGCGTCGCAGAAAGTTGTATAGTCAATCGGGCTTTAAGCGGGATTCACAGAAGCTTTTTTGCGATGCGACACGCGATGCGACGCGATCTGCGATGGATGCGTGCGATGCGAACTCGCGAAATACCATTCACAGAAGAAGTCAGCGATGCGACAAAGTTTTGCTGATTCGGGTACGTCACCATGATATTCGCGCGGTTTGACACAACTTGTAAAAATTTATAGGCAACTCTTGCACCTTTGTACAACTTTGCTGTAGAAAAGGTCAAAATCGTACACCAAATCGCTTGTCGTATCGCATCGCATCGCAAAAGTTGAGCCAAGCTCAACTTCTGCGATGGCCCAGTTGCGGCAGTTGCGTGGGCCGCGACATGGCTGCGATTTGGGGTTTTCCCGGTTTCGCGCCTGTCGCATCGCGTGTCGCATCACAAAAAAGCTTCTGTGAATCCCGCTTAAGTTCAACTTTTGCGACATGCGACACGCGACATACACAAATGGAGTACATGTTTCGACCCTGGGTGCATGTGCAGTGCACGTGCATAGTACTACTTGTGCATGAGGATGTCGCAAACATGAAGAATATTGTGAACCGTGTGTCGCTGTCGCAGCTCGTCGCAAAACCTAAGGCTGCATTCACACACGGTACAAAAATTCTCGTTTACATGACCGTACAAGCCACTTGCAACGCCTGTGCATTCACACAGTCAAATGCAGTGCATGCCAAACACGTAAAGTGACCCGCGTGACCCCTGCATGGCGAAGAGCGGGAATTATTTCGATTTCTGCATGAGCTGAGCGCACCGGTACAGTGCTAGTGCGGCACTTGGCTCAACATTTCAAAAATACTATTTTCTTGGTCCGCTAGTACGTAAAGTAGTATGATCTCGGTGGAATGCCTCCACAACTGGTGTATTCCTCTGAGTGTGCTGGAGTTGTAAACGATCGCGGCCGTGTATATCATTTCCTGATCACCTCCGGATAGCTGCTTTGCGCACAGGTTCAGCTCATCTACAATCCTCTTCTCGGCAACAGCTCTTTTCATCATAGTTCCACTTTGCTGGTATTTTCTCCATGGACTATAGTTCTATCAGTCGTAGCTCCACCTCGGCAGAAAAGACAACTCGAGGCATGGTACGGACTCACCAAAAAAACTAACAAAAACTCTGCGCACTCAACACACCAAACCACTCGTTTCGACTTGCCTGAAAACTAAAAGTCGAAATCCGCTTTCAAAGCCGCCTTCAAAGCCGCTCCGGGATGGCTTTGAACGTTCATGTGATTTTTCACTTTTCGCGCATGTTTCCATGCCCACTTCAAAGAACATGATGCTTGTATGCGGTTTTGTACCGTGTGTGAATGGGGCATGGAAACATGCGCGAAAAGTGAAAAATCACATCAACGTTCAAAGCCATCCCGGAGCGGCTTTGAAGGCGGCTTTGAAAGCGGATTTCGGCTTTTAGTTTTCAGGCAAGTCGAAACAAGTGGTTTGGTGTGTCCAGTGCGCAGAGTTTTTGTTAGTTTTTGGAGAGTCCGGTAGTACCATGCCTCGAGTTGTCTTTTCTGCCGAGGCGGAGCTACGGCTGATAGAACTATGGGGAAAATACAAGCGAGAAAAGTGAAACTATGATGAAAAGAGCTGTTGCCGAGAAGAGGATTGCAGATGAGCTGAATCTGTGCGCAAAGCAGCTACCCGGAGTGATCAGGAAATGATATACACGCCTACCCACGGCCGCTATCGTTCACAACTCCAGCACACCCAGAGGAATACACCAGTTGTGGGGGCGTTCCACCGAGATCATACTAGCGGACCAAGAAATAGTATTTTTGAAATGTTTAGCCGTACCGGTGCGCTCAGCTCATGCAGAAATCAAAATATTTTAATTCCGCTATCGTTCACAACTCCAGCACACTCAGAGGAATACACCAGTTGTGGAGGCGTCCCACCAAGATCATACTAGCGGACCAAGAAATAGTATTTTTGAAATGTTTAGCCGTACCGGTACCGGTACGGTGCGCTCAGCTCATGCAGAAATCAAAATTCCGGCTCTTCGCTATGGGAGTATGGGTCACGTGGGTCACTTTTTACGTGTTTGGCATGCACTGCATTTGACTGTGTGAATGCACAGGCGTTGCAAGTGGCTTGTACCGTCATGTAAACGCGAATTTTTGTACCGTGTGTGAATGCAGCCTAAAAGGCAACATTTTCCATGCCTGCATTCAGACTACACATTTTACATGCAATATACAGGCAACCTTTGACCCTACGAAATTGCGCAAGGGGCCTGGGATGTGTGAAAGCAGCGGACAGTCGTACCCGGGTACAAAGTTCGTACAACAGCCTGGTGAAAGTACGATAAATGCAGGAAAGTTGCCTTGTACAAGGGTTGGCACCCTGCCTGAAAGGATTGGGCAGCTTTTTAGGCTTCCCGCCAGATTCTTGTTGTTGTCTTGGAAACTTCTATGTAAATGTCACTTATACTATAGGCTGTTTTGTACCTAGTCTAAAGAGGGTCTAGCCCTAAGTGCAGTTCGTAGTGCCATCACGTGCACCCAGCCTAGTGAACTGCATCCACTCCATTCGTGTACAACGCGCTTGGCAAAAATTTGCCCATTCATCAAAGCCTATTCTGAGTATTCACAATACAACTTTAGGCCGATTCACAATACAACTTTCTGCGACGCGACTCGCGACACATGCGACGAGCTGCGACAGCGACACACGGTTCACAATATTCTTCATGTTTGCGACACATCCTCATGCACAAGTAGTACTATGCACGTGCACTGCACGTGCACCCAGGGTCAAAACTGTACCGTTTGTGTATGTCGCGTGTTGCATGTCGCAAAAGTTGAACTTTCTTCAACTTCTGCGACAGCTGCCTTGCGACAGCTTGCGACAGCTGGCAGCAGGTGGTTTCTTGTCGCAACTGTCGCAACGTCGCAGAAAGTTGTATTGTGAAACGCCCTTCACAATACAACTTCTTGCGACGCGACATGCGACACATGCGACGAGCTGCGACTGCAACACACGGTTCACAATATTCTTCATGTTTTGGATATCCTCATGCAGGTAGCAACAAGAGTGCATATTATACCCCATTATATGTACTCTTCGTGGCAAGAGTCCATTTTGTAAGCAACTGCATGCCTGGATTGCATTGGTCAGTGCATGCACACCATGCAGTGGTTGGATGTACAGGGTCCTGCATGTGTACCATACGCCTGTAGGGAGTAGTTCGAGTTTCTGCTGATCGCTGTGCTCTCCCTCCCCGTGCAGTTCAGTAATCCTCACGTACTATCAAAGATGTATACATGTACATCGTGTTCTCTCCCCTCCCCCCCCCCCCCACCCAGTTTACTCGAAAATTATTAGTATCATTTTATTGGGTAGTAATCCCGTTTGAATGTGTGAAGTACAAGAAAAACCAACCAACCAACCAAACAGAGATACATTGTACATGTACAGAAATGGGTTGCAAAGATGGTAACAATGAATTAATGCTAGAAATAGTGATATTTCTTCCTAGCAAAAAGAGAAACAGCGCTAGAGGGAAGTCAAAGGGCGCCACAGTAGGAAATATGAGCAACATTGTCAAGAACATACTCTAGGTCAAATGTTGCCAATGGTGGAAAGGCAATATCAGCAGCAGCCTGGTCTGAGATGACCTATGTGACCGCGTATTGTGGTTGCGTACAGCGGAAAATTACAGGGACGAATTTCTCTTGTCAAGCATCTGCTGTGCAGCCGATCCTGGTATTTCCCCAAAAATTGGAAAATGTTTTTGGACTCGCGTGGAGCGCCAAGGGTTAATTTATAAGAAGAAAAGAGGACCAAGGAGTTACAAGTTAAGTTATAATATCCCCTAACATCGCCAGTTACTTTACAATCACCTCATGCGATAACATTGTACGACACTGACCAACGATACTGACGTTCTAGAGCTAAGTGGCAATCAGCTATAGCACATCTCGGATACGCACTTCAACAGCCTTCCAACTTGGAAGATTTTAAGTTATAGAAATAACATAAACAGGGGAAAGTGAACGCAACCAAGACAAGCACCAGCTGAAAGTCTCAGCTGTGAAGGACATTGGTGGATGTACATGTATGGCGAGGACGATACCGGTCGGTATTACAAGACTATGACAAAACGGTCAAACCACGATTCGAGAACGCAGCCGAGATGTGCTAGAGCTGATTGGCAGTTAGGTGTAGACCGTCAGTACCGTTGGTCAGTGCCGTGCAATGTTATCGCATGAGCTGACTGTAAAGTAATTTATGGTGTCAGTGGATATTATAGCGTAACTTGTAACTCTTTGGTCCTCTTTTCTTCTTATAAAATGTTTTTGGTTTTGAGTTAACATATACGTGATGCGTGCTGAAAGGGTTAAGACTTCTCACTCAGATTAAGAGGACATGAAGCCAAGAGTGCGCAGTTTCTGACCTTACTGCATGGATATCTATCATGAACTGATTTCACGATTGCATAATAATAATAATAATTGGTGCATACAACACCGCTGGCTGTGGCATAGTGGCAAGAAGTAGAGAATTTCAAATTCGGTCACATGATGGGTACTAAAGTCAAAGTTCACCTGAAAGGCCAATACTTGCACCACTTGAAAAACGAGAAAAGTACTTTTAATGTCCTTATAGATGTATGCAAGATTTAGAGGAACGCAAACAGGGCTGGTTCCCGGCGAAACGTGGAATATCGGCCATTCCTTCAAAACCCACTCCTTCCGGCGAGTCGACTCAGGAATTGGTTGACGGTTGTCGAATTCCGCAGTACATTTCAAAGTTAACTACTATTTTGTTATGGATAAAAAGAAAGGACAAAACGAGTTATTTTTTTATGCTTCAGGTGCACCATAGCATCGATTTCCGCCAAATTCAGCGCGAAATTTGCAGAACGTAAAGTGCATACCTAGTGCGTACACTACAGAGTTTTAGTTATCACGAGGGAGGCCTGCTTGAATTCTGCTGGAACGAACTTCTTTATATCTCTATGCCGCGCCGTTGGCTTCATCAATTACTATCCTGTCACTGATCGTTCACTACACAATTCCTCGCATTCCGCGACGTATAAAATTAATGTTCAATAGTGTTGCGCGAAGACCGAAACATGAATGTCGCACAAAGATTTAAAATATTTATCTACCTTCAACAGGGTGTGTAAGTGGGAGACTTCAAAACATACTTTGCTCAGTGAAATGTTGCTATGGCAAATTTGCTAGTTTTGGAGATATCGCGGTGACAGGATTTTCGGCCTGTCAGATCTATATCGGCCTATCATATGACCAGACTGCTGCACAGTGCACACACAGAACTATCATGCCATCATCTATAAAACAAATATCAAAGCCATCCAGCAGCGGCTTTGTACCGGTCCACCCCGGAAAGCCGCCCACTGCGATCTCGCCGCTTCTACCAATGCAACGAGCAGAGCGCATCCATAAGTTGCCTTGACTCAATCCAAGTAATGATGTCTGTTAGTTACCTGAGGGAACAAACAAGAATGTGGCAGCGACATTGAACATAAGAAGAAACTATTAAGGTATTATAGGCTGGGATGGATTGCCCAGGATTGAAATAAAAGCATCAAAAGCTCATAATGGTCCCGCGGTTTTTAGTTGTCTTCGTCTTGATACCTTGGCTTTTCCTTTTCAGGGGAGTAATACAAGACATAGGAAGAGATCTACTGGACAATGAACAATTTAGAGGTAACACTATTCGAGAGCCAACCGCCAAGTTCAGCTGGAACCTCTTTGTAATTTTTCGAAATGCAGTGTCTGTATGCAGAAGGGCTTCAAAGAGCAACTGAGGAAGGCGATAGGGGACACATTCGATCCATGTTCTTCTTCCACATGAACACTGTCTTTTCAGGCTTAGAGAATTTTCCTATAAAACGCAGTTAGTGCGAATGTGATCTAAGTTATTTTCCACGCTTACCGTCTGTTGGCAGAATGGCATGCAGACTTTGTGTGTTGCTCCAGGAAAGAACTCGTCCTTCTGATCACTGGATAAAGTAGTTGCAGTGAATGCACCATCATCATCTATGCTCAGGACATGGCCAGCGTTCGTACCATGCAAGAATATACTGCGAAAGCCCTTGTCTGGTTCGTTTGCCAAAGACTGGGTCAGGATTTGCTGCAGGCAAGGAATGTCCATGGACGCTGGCAATCGACTGTCAAAACCGATTGTACATCGTTCGAAATGAGTGTGGTAAGTTTGATTCATATCTGGTTCTCGGTGAATGAAGTACTTGGAACCGTCCGGTCCTGGGCAAGTGCTCACTGAAAATGTAAACAGATACGGAAACAACAAGGCAACACGGTTACGGCTTGTGCACAACAAATTAGGTAAAAAATCAACATTAAATACTCTTGTGATATTCAATGTATGGTGAATATTCAGGAGGTTAGTGCGAGTGTGGCCCTAACTCTCTCTCTCTCTTTCACTCTCTCTTTCTCTCTCTCTCTTCTCTCTATCTATCTCTCTATCTATCTCTCTCTATCTCTCTCTGTGTCTATCTCTCTCTCTCTCTCTATCTCTCACTATCTCTCTGTGTCTCTCTCTATCTCTTTCTATCTCTCTCTATCTCTCAATCTCTTTATCTATCTATCTATCTATCTATCTCTGTCTCTATCTCCATCTCTCCATCTAAATATATATCTATCTATCTAACTATCTCTCTGTCTCTCTGTCTCTCTCTATCTATCTATCTCCCTCTCTCGCTTCATCTATTTTCGTCTCGTCTTACTCTTTTTATATAAAATGTGTCAGATACCCTGTTGGTTATATGCTTTTCAACAAAGGTTAAAGGATATTCAAATCAAAGTTCACCGCGGGGCGGGGGGCAATCCTCAAGACAGTGTACGTTTTTGGCAATGCAAGTATTTCTATTTTAAAAGCTATCGAATCAATGGATATAGTGTTATTTTCAGATTAAAATACTTCAGAGACATTCGGCATGTAAAGCCATGTAACGACCACTGGCAGTTAGATCTCTTGGTAATGCAAACAGCAATAGGGACACGAGATGGAAGTTGCCGATCGTTATCTCCGGCCAGCGTTCCTATTTCCTCCTCTTTCTCCCTCCACACTTACTTTCATTTGCAATTGATATTTTCATGCAGTTTTTTTCCAAAAACAAGACAGTACAAATACTTACGTTGTTGACACAGCGGAAGACCTTCTGGAGTCTTGAACTCCTGCCATTCATTCGAGACACATCTGGCTTGTCCAATGGCCATGTAACCACTATCGCAAAGAGGATAGCCCGCCTCAAGATGTGCAACCTTGCGCATTACGCCATTAGGAATAGTCGTTTCAAGGCACTCGGCCGCTGCAAAAAAGATAAAATGGAGGACAGATTTTAACTTATCTCGAAGAGCAAAGAATCATGCCGTCCAAATGACATGAATTCAGGAACCTCCCTGAATGAAAGTTGAAGAAAATGTTTCGTTCATCTATTTCAACCTAATTTTCGTGAAGCTCACGACATAAAGCAACAAGCGGTTTATAGAGCAATTCGGGCGCTCGGCACAGCAGCCCTTGGTCCATAATTGAGGTAGAAAACAGGCATATATTGATTAACAAGCATATTACCTTGATCAGGGGCGTAGCGTAGCCCTTTTCAACCTGCTTTAGAAGGTCATGTGACGTCATAATTATAGTGTACAGAAGTCCCTATTTTCATTTTTGCAGCCAAGGATACTGGCTCATCCAGCTCCTTTTATTTTGAATTTTTCTGTAAACGGCATTCTCAGAAACGAGTCTCATTCAGTAGACTACATGTACATTATACATCATTCTCCTTTGATCTTAAACTACAGTACATGTACCATCGGTTGGTTCTTCCAAAGGTTTTGCAGGAGGTTACGACATTTAGACTTGCAGACAAACGTGCTTCTTTCCCTCGAATTGCAGGGAGCAGCAAGTTGGACCAAAACCAGCGCAGTGTAGTCATTTCACACCAGGGCGCAGTAAAACACCAGTATTTGCTACCCACTGCTTCACGTTCACACTCGCTAATAAGACAAATTCACGGTTCACGTCAGATTCGGCTAGAGGCTAAGTTTTCCGCATCCATAGGAACGCGACCACCCTTCAAGGATCTAGGCAAGCGTCACATGTATCTGCTTCTGAAAAACTCTGGCTGAATCTAGCGCAGTTAAAGCACGCTGACTATGGCGGTTTCAAAAAAGAGAAACGGGGCCGGTTTCAAAAGGCCTCATCGAAATTCCTTTTTCCAGTACCTCCAAGCTAAGATGATGAGATCTAACAACGTAGCAACAACTAACATTACATGTACAGTTCTGGCAATTGAAATCAGACCCCCCGAGCGTTATCGCTAACATCGCAACGACTCAACACGCAATTGCAAAACTACGAAATAGAGACCGCTAGAATGTGAACGCACGGCCCAGGGGGTCGGATTTCAGTTGCCATCGATGTAGCTGTCCCCAGCGTTAGTTTGTGTGCAATTACTGTAAACGTGCATCGTTTTAACAAGCGGCAGGTTGTAGAAAGTCGTGAGTACCATCAGGATCCATTGCAATTGACATTTCCGCGGAGAACTCAACCAAATAATTATAGGAGCAATGCAACACTTACCTTCGCAGGAGTAAGTGCCTTTCTGGTTTTGACACCGAGTTCCATTTGGACACAGGTTAGCGCCTCCATTTGTACATTCATCAAAATCTAACAAACCAATCAGAAGCGTACAGACAAACGTGATTCGGTATGCTATCAAACTGCTAGATTTTCTAGTTAGGTTTTTTTCTAGCTTTGAACATGGGTTTGGATAGGTTGGCTGGTTACCTGCTCCAGGGCACTCACACTATCCCGTGTAAGTGCAAACACAACCCACCAGCTAAACAAAGAATGTTCGTACAATAAATAACAACAGATCTTATCATGTCCGGGGCAGTGTGTAAGAACATTCCGGAGCGCTTCAAGATTCACGCGTGGGCGAGCAGCGAATGCCACCTACATGTGCTAGAGGCTGTTCACATTGCCAAGTTATAGCCACAGCTTTGTACAAAGAAGGAATATGTTAAGGAAAGAGTGCTATGTGGACTTCCCGCCTTCATGTTATAGCTCTTCTACTTCAGTGTTTGGCATAACTCACACCATCATGTGTACTGATTCGAAAAGTAAAGGTACGAAAGGCCTCTTCAGGTTTACAACCGGATTCGTCTTTCTCCTTCCTTTCTGTTTTTTACCGGCTCGTTCGGACTCTCCACCTTCTCCGTGAAAATAAAATAAAAACATAATTATTGTGCTAATAAATTGTTACATAAATTACCAGGTCTAACCGAGTAGGCCGTCTTATAGTTCAACTCAAAGCAGCCGCGAAACCATAAAAAGTAGTCCTTGCATGTAAAGGCTGAGCAATGGTGTAAGAAGAGCGTTTCACATAAGTCTCAACGATATTTAAACAACAACGTCAGTTTTGTCCTGCTATAATTTGCAACGATAGTATTTTCACAGAAGTAGGTCATGTTTCTAAACCAAGTTCAGGGGCTTACCTTTGGCACAAATGAAGGGTTTCGGTTGGTCAGTTAGCTCAGCCGTGCTATTGTGGGTAGAAATGTTAAGAACATCTTTATCCCGATAGTTGTCCAGCCAAATATTTGTTATACCTGCATCTAGCATAGATTGCAGTGCGCCCTGGCAGTCAAATGATGAGAACAGTGCAGTCATAGTTTATCAGAGCGCATATTCACAATTTCAGTCGTTTTTCTCCGGCAAAATACAAGCCATTCATTTCTTACAATCGACGTTGAGATACCAACGCACTGTCTCAACTAAATGTTTCGCTCAGGTGACATTCTCCATAATTTGCATATTTTTGTATGAAGAAATGAGGACCAAGGAACTACAAGTTCCACTAAAATGTCCACTAAAACCGCCAGTTACTTAAAACAATCAGCTCATACGAGAGCATTGCACGACACTGACCGACGATACTGACGTTTTACTTGTACACCTAACTGACAATCAGATCTAGTACATCTTCGATTCACACTCCAACAGCCTTCCAACTTGGAAGATTTTCCTTGGTCCTCATTTCTTCTTATGAATTAGTCTTTGGCTCTCCACGCGAAATTAATTACGGTAGTTATTTTTAAACATTTCCTTTCTTGTATTCCCTATTGTCATGTATTTTCAAAATGATGATCATCAGAATAGAACGTTCTTTGAAACCTCAAGAAAAACGTTTTATTTTATTTTTATATTACCTCAGTACTAGTCTGTACTCCAGTTATAGTTTAGTGTTGGCTACTATCCGTCAAGTGTGCGGCCGTGCCCATTGAAATTCCGCAATCAGCATATCCATGCTAGTGAGTGGCGTTATAAACAGTCATCACACGTGAGAGCGCTTTAGGAGTGCATGCAACTGCGGCTGGTTGCATCAAGTACATACACGCGAGAACGCTAGTTTTTACGCTTTATATTCTTACGTTGTAGCACTCGGACTTTCTCAACCGGTTGTGATCTTTCATCTTCAGTCTCCGTAAGTCCTGCCCATGACAGACAGCCCGAGTCTCTCGGTAAGTCAGTTTGTTTGTATGGATACTTATGTTATATCCGCCGCATAAACCTGTGGCGAAAAACACAACACGAACATACGGCATTCTTCACGTTACGCAGAGTGCATCACCATGAGTATAGAACTGCCCACCAAGTCTATAGGAACCCTAAGCCACTATACACGTTATCCTTGGAAGCCTACTAAAGCGACAATTCAGTCTACATTTGGAACCCTAAGCCACCAGCTCTTGCCTCCCTCTCAAGCCCCCCGACCAGCCCATGTTCGACCCACTCGTCTCTCTCTCGTCCGTCTCGACATGCATAACGACCAGCTTGAGACAGGGTTACCTGTCAACAGCCGGGAAAGTTGCCATAGACTCTATGGCCTTCCACGCCTGTGATGTCCCTGTATGGAATGCCCTACCACCCGCCGTCCTCAACCAGCCACCTGACTGGAAAAGGCTGCAAAGTTTCAAAGTGTCTGTCTTCCGGCACCTCCGTGCTCAGCAATGGCACTGGGCCACTGACACTCTGCAATATGTATGCACATGTGCCTACACACTGCTGCATATTGCCATACGCCTTGTGCCCTGCTTATCCTTTTCTCTGGATCTGATTGTGCACCCCTTACGCATTATATAATTATACTATATTTAGTTCTCTCCCCCTCTCTTGCTAACCAACCCTACCCCGCTCTCTCTCTCTCTCTCTATCTCTCTCTCTCTCTCTCTCTCTCTCTCTCTATCTCTATCTCTCTCTCTATCTCTCTCTCTCTCTCTCTCTCTCTCTCTCTCTCTTTCTCTCTCTCTCTCTCTCTCTCTCTCTCTCTCTCTATTTCTCTCTCTATTTCTCTCTCTTTCTCTCTCTCTTTCTCTCTCTCTATCTTTCTCTCTCTCTCTCTCTCTCTCTCTCTCTTTCTTTCTCTCTGCTATTGGCGCGCCTGGTTGTGATGAGGCCGAGACCCAAGGTCGGCAGAGCATCCCAGACCACGCCACCACTCCCCTTATTCATGGCTCGCACATGACGGGTTTACGTGGCTCTAGTAAAAATAAATAAATAAATAAAATAAAATAAAAACATCTACAGTCAGTTACAGGGCCCCGAGACGCCATGGCTAACTGCACTCTAGTTAGAGAACCCTTAACCAGCAAGTAACACACGGAGTACACCAGCACCGGACACCAATGGCTGTGGAGATGAAACGTGAAGTAGGTTCACGAATTTTAACGAACATCAGACAGCGACATTCACCATCTACCAAATATTTTGCGTGTGGGACTAGATATGAAGTGATTGTGGTGAAGTAAATACGTATGTGCGAGGCACAAAACTCCTCAGACCCAATAAAATCCGGCAGATTTCCATCTCTGTGCTTCATCCATTCGTGTTTATTCCACAACAGCACCAGACATGTCAGGCACATTGCTGCGCCTTCCGAAGCCCCGGTTATAATTATAATATTAAGCATATGCGCAAACAAAGAAAGCAAGTACGCCTACCTTCGCATTGATAACCGCCGTTGGTATTTTTACACGTATATCCACTGGGACAGAGGTCTACGCCGGTATTTTCTGCCTCTTCGCATTCGTTTCTCTCTAGAATACAAATAGTGCAAAATATGCATACCTTTAGGTTGGCGATGTTCATTAGAAAACACATTATCGCCATCAGATCTCAAGTTTTGGATGCGAACATTGAAAACGGTTTCATGCCAGATGGGCATCCGCTTTTTAGTTTGAATCTCTGTAATTATAGGAACAGAAAGCCTTCAATAAGCCAAACTTCAATGTGAAAAATAGCTATCCCAAGTCTAATCAGCACAGTTTCCCACGATAATATCAGCTATGACATAGCGAGGAGGTACACCTACCTTCACATGTGTAACTTCCTTTGGTATTCTCACACGTGTATCCATTTGGGCACAGGTCTACTTGCCTAATATCCGCATCTTTGCATTCATTAAAATCTAAGAAACCAATACAAATAGAACGTTACTCGGATACTGAGCCAATAAATATAATTATAATGGAAGAAATCACATGGAAACGAGTTATGAAACAACTATCCACGACTGAAACAAGATAATGGGCAGTCAGAAAGTGTGATAACAGGACACATCACTGACATGTTACTAGACATTCCACGCCCTGAGACCTAGCTCTAACACACCCCCAGTGCGCAAACCAATAGCCTTCCACCTTGGAGGGTTCAGGCTTTTATCTTAATGAAAACATGGAACAGGCATATCCTTCGTAAGGCTGGTAACCTGTATTCCAAATAAGATTGTTGTATCAACGTCAAATTTCGTCGGCTTGAACGTGAGAAGCCTCGGATTTGTTTGCGCAAACTGGAGATTCCGCTGCGCAATCCAAACCTGACAAAACTTTCCCCCAGTTTCAACCGGCCCTAGAACCACAAGCAGCTCTCTTAATGCTGTTATAGGATTATCCTAAATCCGGACGACTGACGGTGTTGTGTCTATTTCAAATAGTGAAAATGAATCGTGATAATGACTGCTTGTGAATTCTGGGAATTTTCAGATTGCCCACACGGATTCACTGTACTCGTCATGTTTTGCGCGAAATCCACAGTTTGCGCCACAGATGGCACCCAAACACGGATTTTCTGTGGTCTTCATTTTTTTCAACGCAACCCACCGATTGCGCCCCAAATTGAGTCGGTGTGCTCTTCACTGTGGTTTTCAACGAAAAACACAAATTGCGCCCCACACCGATTCGCTTGCACTTCATGTTTTGCAACAAAATTCAAAGATTGCGCCTACAGATTGCGCCCCACATTTATTCCACGTCCTCTTCAGGTTTTCACCAATATCCACAAATTGCATGACCCACACACGTCAATTTTGCACCACGCGCACTTGGGTGTGTTCCTAGATGTCTCACAGTAGCTCAGGGACACGGATTCATCGTGCCACACTTACTTTTGTGTCACTCCAGATTGCGCGCACAATCTGCAGATCGCCCAGGCAATTCGGAATCTTCACATTCAAATTTTCAAGATGCCCGTTTGCCTTAGCAATCTCCAAGAATTCCATAACACTGAGAAGAAAGACACCCTTCAGTTGATCGAGAGGCTGAAGTGTGTCCTTCTTCTCAGTTATATTATGCAAACTCTCTATCCAATTGCTTGTAAAGCAAGGTACTGGTCATGTGGAAGCATAATCTGCCATAATGTATAAGTATATTTGGTGGCCCTGGGAAGTGGATTTCAAACGTAACAAAGAACTTGAAAGAAGTAAACAGATTTCCCCCTTCATCATCCCCGGCTAACTTCTGAGACACAATCTCACATTTTGGTTCCAAATCACAGGTAAAATAGACCGGGGGCCCCGATGTGATTTGCAACAAACTTTAGCCTTGATGGGGCTTTTGTGTTCAGAAAGCAAATGGGGAACTCTTACCTTTTGCACAGATGAACGGTTTAGGCTCATCAGTGGGCTCAACCGTGCTGTTGTAGGTGGAAATGCGGAGAGCACTCTTGCTACGTAAGTTGTCCAGCCAAATAACGTCTATGCCTCCAGATTGGAAAGGTTCTAGTACACTCTGTGAATCAAAAAAGACGAAGAAATTATGAATAGCTACGAAAGTTTTCTACAGAGTTAAAGATGGTCTGAAGGAGGGGGGGGGGGGGATCGCACACTTCAGCTTCTTCCATATCTTTAAAATGTCACGAGAATTCCTTAAGTGTAATACATATCAGCCTTCTCTTCATAGTAATATACTTGGTCCGTTTCATCGCAATTGTCGCTTATCTCCCACGCACCTTTTGACAGGTAAAACCCAGTCCGATCTCGATATCTAACTCACATTCGTTTGGGAGGTTGTGATGGCAAGATCAGAGGAGACCAGAAAGAAAAAAACCCATCGCGACTAGCGCCAGTGGCATCGCGATTCATACAATTTTGATGGAAAAGTGGGAAACTTTTCGCTGCAGTGAATGCACTGCAGTGAATGTACTGCAGTGAATGCACTGCAGTGAATGCACACATTCACTGCAGCGAAAAGCTAAGCGCAGCTCAAAGACCGGAACTGTAGCAGGGGAAATCGACATCCTGACCTGGAGAGCGTGACAGTCACGGCCAGGCCAGCCAGCTCAGTTGTTTGAACTGCAATGTTTGAACTGCAATGACCTGGTATTCTTTGCAAGCCTGCAAACTGATGGCGAGATGGTGGCAAAGAAGACATTGTCCGACCTGGCAGCGGCAGTACAAGAGTCGTGGTCAGCGTATCCAGCAGAGCGTATGACAGCTGTCTGGAGAGGGATGTGTGCCTGATTCAAAAACATTGTTGAACAGTGAACACACAGTACTGTAGTGACAGACGGGTCACGCTGCCCACGTTCCTCCAAGTGCCAAAGTGACAACCGCGACTGTTCCTTTCCAGTCGCTGCTATACGCCAAGCGGAGAAAGCAAGAGAAACGGTACTCTACGCTAGCAGCTATACACACCAGTGAATGTGAGCTCAAGTGGCATCAGCTCGAGTGATACAGAGCCAGAGTCGGATAAACTAAAGCCTGAGTGCAAGAAGGCGCTCCGTCGCTGTTTTCTTTTGTACATTTTTGTAACCTTGCTTCCTTTCTTCGACTTGCTTCATCAGATTCCATCGCTGAATTTATTTCTTGTGGCGGACAGGAATCCTGTATCATGCTTCTTCACTATGCGTATTGGAAATTTCAGAGAGCGGTAAAAAAACTCCTGTTCTTAGTTGCGATAGATAAGCGACAATTGCGATGAAACGGACCAAGTATATAGCTAGGCTAACCAAGTGAAACACAAATTCACACGTACACGTCGGTTTAGACAAGTCGTCAACAACGCGTTACCTATGTCTACTGCAACCTTACGTCATCCTCTGTGTGGATGGGCGGAAATTAATTTCTTTCGGCTATCAATACGTTCCTATACTCTTGCTTGTACTTCACCGTAACAGAAAGGCTTTAAAAATAAACTCGATAAATGTTTTCAAAATGTTGTGGTTTAAGAGTCTTAAGTGTGCACTCTTTCCTAGTGGTATGGTTCTTCAAGGCGCAATCAGGCTCTCACCTTTTCATACGTGGTCTTTCTTCTCTCCCTCTCCTCAATGGTGAATGATGTGTGCCTTGATCCCGAAATTATTGGTCGGGGAGCGCACTTCACCTCACAGTAGCCCTTGGCGGATAATGCTCGAAAAGGTGGCAGATTCTGCTCGAAAAGCAGTGAAATTGCCAGAACCATACAAACCTTATGGCGGGCAATTCCTCGGATTCTGCTCCATTGCTTTATCCACATACCAAACATGCACGAAACTTACCCGAAAAAGTACCGAATTCTGCCAATTTTTCTGCCGGCATTATCCGCCAAGGCCTACCTCACAGCTTTATTGCACGGACACGCCCTTTGTAGTCCCCCATGTTCTCTTGCTGTTGTTTCAAATTTTTATTCTCACGTCGAGTTGTTGTTGTTGTTGTTGTTGTTTCAAATCTCTATTCTCTTTTTTTTTTGTTCGCTTCCATTCTTGGCGATATGTGTGATCCCGTTAAGGTATAACTTTGTGTATTATTGCCTCATTGGCGTTCATTATTGCGCCATCCCGTATTTCAAGCGTCAGTATAAAATAGGTGATTTTTCCAGTCATTTTACAATTCAACTTTCTCTGATGAGTTTGCAATGACGGAAACATCTGTCAAAAGGAATACCATTTCGATACTAAGGAACCAGTTTTTGCTTATGTGGAAAGTATAATTATGTTGTCGGCCAAAGAGCGCAACAGTGGTGTCAAATCAGCATTGTCAACGTCTGAAAGCTGTTGCTTTCTGTCCAATTATGTATTACCAAGAGTACATAACCCCCAGAGTGTGCAACGCCTGATCCAGCTCTGCATAGGGTCTTGATCGAATGTAATCGGATCTTCTGGGGTCATGCGTGCATGCGTGCATGCGTGCACTCCACACGAGCGCAAGGCCGGTCTAGAGGCAGGGGATCGTTGCTTTTGATCCGCGACTCCCCGGATTCCCCTCAGATCTGTACGGCATTATGACGCAAAGATCCAATTACGCTCGACAAGGACCCTATGCAGAGCTGGATCAAGCGTTGCACACTCTGGGGGTTATGTACTCTTGGTATTACTCCCCACTAATCATCTTAAACCTAGAATCGTTCGACAATACTTACGCTGTAACATGTTGACCTTCGCAAACGATTGTGATCTTTGATCCTGAGGAGCGTTAACTGCTGCCGAGAGCAGACTGATCGAGCAGATTTGTAATCCGTCGGATCCAAATGGCTACTGATGTTGAATCCGTTGCAGTGTAATTCAGAAGCTGGTTCAAGAAAACGAAGCAAAAACGGTAATTTCTGATTTGCGCAAAAGTACGTTCATTGGACGCACTGCGGTTTTTGGCGAACAGAAATATCAACTCAGATGGAGAGCCAATGTTTAATTTATACAAAAGAGGAAGACCAAGGAACTACAAGTTACGCTTTACTGTCCACTAACACCACCAGTTACTAAACAATCAGCTCATGTGATAACATTGCACGTTGATAACATTGATTGTTTAGTAACTGGTGGTGTTAGTGGACAGTATAGCGTAACTTGTAGTTCCTTGGCCTTTCTCTTTTGTATACTTGTAGAAACATCAACTACAGAACAATTTTCGAACTCGGATGTTGATCCAATAATAAATGTAGAAAGGAATAGGACATATGGATACGAGTTAAGAGTAACTGTCCAAAACTGCAACTAGATACTATATACAGTCAGAACGTGCAACAACTAGGCACACAACTGACAATGTACTGAGACATTCGACGACCTGACACCTAGCTTTAACATATCTCCATTGCACTTTTTGACTGTATACAGTAGAGGGATTCTTAGTCACTTCTACAAAACAAAAAATTAGCGAAGTTTCGCGACAGGCCTTGCGAAAATGTGTATATGAATTTTCGCACCAACTTTGAGTTCTGCACATTTTCCTAGTTTGCACGGGCCAATTGCACGTACACCATGACCCAATCTCACGAAACCTCCCATGAACGTTCATTTCGCGTTCCCTGCAAATTTCGCGTCCAAAGTTGCGAACGTTCGTGCGAAGTTTCTCACTTCATGACGTGGAGTGAAATTTTGTGCCCATTTTCCTTTTGCAGAACTTCTCTGCTATCTAGTTACAGTGGTGGGAAGTTACTTTTAACTCGTATCCACATGTCCTGTCATTTCTACTTAGAGTAATTTTTGCTACATGATATCAAACTCTATAAGAGCGAAACAAACCAACTTGTACTCGAGGAATTATTTCCGAATAAAATGTTTCGGAATGACGCAAAGGGCAGATCGCCTGTACAGGGATTCACCACTTGGAAAGACGTGTACTTAGTATGCGGTGTGTGTATTGATTAAAGGAAGTGCAACGTCTATTTGGTGGACAGGACGAAGGGACGGGAATTATGTACATGGTGTGGGAAGACTGGAGAACCAAGCGCAATGAACCAAGTGATTTTAAGCAGCAACAACATTAGCATTAAAGGCTGGCCCTGATATTGTGAGGCTGTAGACCGGAACTTCCGGCTAAAATATATTCACAACTCCGATGGTAATCCAAGGAAAACAGTTGTAACATTTTTTTTTTTTTTTTTTTTTTTTTTACTACATGTATGTTCACATTCCCAGCTCGAAAATAATAAGAAAGACAATGATACTGAGACTAGGACGAACGTGACAACTATTGAGCAGGGGCTGCAGCGAGACGCAGCAGTGATGGTGGGGCATTGATGGCCCTGCCGACCTGAGGTCTCGGCATCACGGCCAAAAACACGCACCAAAAACAAAAGATAGAGCTGTACGAGTCAGCAAAATGAAAAGAAAGGAAGGCCTTAAGGGTTAACACCAGCGAGTGTGCGGGAGAAACTGTGAGACTATTAACAAATTACAAGGGCTGTTAACATGTTACTGAGAGGAGCATCATCATGGCTGATCATGGTGAGTCGGTTGTCTGAGCCAGTTGTTGTGCATAGATAGGGATAGAGGAGAACGACGAGAGCATCATCATAGCGAGTCGACTGCCCAGAGCCAGTTTGTGCTTCGCAGATGGCGATAAACATTAGTTTTGAATGCTTGTATTCCCTTGCTGTGGGGAGGCTGGGACAGAAGAGCGGCGGGGAGGGAGTTCCAGTCACTAATACTGCAGTGTGGGAACGAGCGCTTTAATGCCAGCGGGACAGATGCAAGCAGCTGGTGTTGGAGCTGGTGATCATGGCCAATGACGCTAACATGCTCGCTGCGAGTTCTGGGGCTGGATGAGGGGAAATGGCGCGGTGGCAACATGGAAATTGTGGGCACAAGTTTAGTATCTGGTTTAGTTGGTGGACTCGATCGCATAACGTGTACCCACAATTTCCATGTTACAAAAATTCATTCACTTAATCTCACCTTTAATTTCCTGTAGTAACACCAGTGCGCTTACAGCCAGCAACCCGAACACTTGTAGAAGTGGCAGTTGCATACTATAGGTAGCACGCGACATGTTTGCCTGCAAGGGACAAATGCCAAAATACGAACAATATCATAACACTGTACGTTATATAATTTTACATCGCTAGTATCCAAAACTGCTTCACTTCTACGAACACTAATCTTTCAGCTTACACAAGCATACTCGACGAAAAGGAAGATAAGATCCATGGCATAAACACATGTATAGGATGTAATGCACTGGAAATGTGCATTAGTTTTAGAGTACTAGACGCGGGCTAACACAGGCTACAGAACTCTTACCTTCTATCGATCAGGAAGTTTGTCTCCTTGAATGACTGGAAATGAAATTCCGCTACACAAAGAAAGCGACTGAAGCATTCTTGACTAACATGCATGGTTTTATCCTGCAGCATGGCCATGCTAATAAGCCAAAAATGGATGTTTTTCTGAATGGTGTTCGACACGGATCTGCACTTCTTGTATTTGGCATATCATGTTAGGGCAGAGGCAGGGACCCCCTAATTCGGCTCTCACAAACCTCAGAGGAATACTAGTATTCCCCTTCTCACCGAAAATAGGTAGGGCTTTGCCAAATACGGGCCAGACTTTGCTTTTCCGCCATGCCTTGTCACTTGACCGTCTGCGGTCGAGGCGAAATCGACTTCAGCGAACCGCAGGTGGCAGTGCGCCGCAGCGCCGGCTTCTGAAGTGTAGGCGAATAGACACGTTGTACCTATCGGCAACCCATGCTGTGACAATATTCTAAATATGGTGTTCATAATGGACACCACCCCCCCCCCCCACCCCCCCCCCCCCCACCCCCACACACACACCCTTCAGGTCTTGCTCTGCCGTTAAAGGTCTTCTGTTGGTTCCACATCAACTACAGCGCAACGCAGTTGGTAGTGCGCCGCAAAAGGACGGCTGGTGAGAAAACGCAGCAGCATGATTGTAATTTGTAATTTTTATTGTTTAAGGATTCCCCAAAGGCTTTCGTCTATCGAGGGGGTTTCCAAACTTTTCATAATACCAAATCTGTAAAAAAAGTGATGAGCAATAGGTGAGCAAAGAAAGAGAAAAAGACATAGTCTTAAAAGTAGCATGATGATACAGTTTTTCTGGCATTGCCGGTAGCATTATCCCGCAAAATAACTTCCATTATCCGCCCAGGCCTAACGCGAACAAGCAGAATACTAATAATAAACCTGAATCAACAACCTTGAAGTTTGGCGATCATGTTGTCAAGCAAACTACACGTATTCAGATAAAGGCGTACCTGGATTCGGTCTTAAGTACGTATCACGTGACGTTATCAGCTCAAATCAAAAATGAAGTCTAATGAAGTCTAATGAATAACAAAGCTTTTAAAATCGGCCACGACACCTAGCTCCAACAGATCTCCATAGTGCGAAAGAAAACACAACCAAATTGGAATGCTCACGAGAGGCCAAAGAGGGGAAGGTTGATGGAACAGGAATGAACATTATAGCAACTTTTCGAGTCTACTGATACTGCATACACATTACAGGATGATGAGGAGACGAGATCATATGGTCTTTCGATAAAGGTGAACGTTCGCGGCTCGAAAGTTGTAAATCTGGACTTCGGACATGTGTTAGCGCCAGGTGTAATGTTATTGAAAGTGATCAGTGACACATGGTAACGCCAGGTCATGACTGCTTGCACGTGTTAGCTCCCGGCTAAACGCAGTCCCATAACACTCGTGTATTTCACATGTATCTGTGTCTTTTTTCCCTATTTGTTTCACTTTCTGACAGTATATTGTCCGGCTGCATCTTTGGAAATAATTATGCTCAAAGGTCGTATTCATAATGTCCCATCTTCTTCCTACAAGGAGTCATAATAAGAATCTAAAGAGCAGTACATTTCTTTGGTGAGAATTCAACGGCTTCATTCTGTGCACTCATATCAGAGCTGTCGGTCATTCTGTAGGATGAATTGGAGGCACGTTTTCGTGTCGCAATCTGTAACGTGGCAAACCAGATGTTAAAAATACTCCGTGGCAGAAGTGCTTTATACGGGTGTACCGGTACCTCTGTTCACAAAAATAGGGTGTGGAATGAATTCACATCACGCAGTGAGCCCTGTACTACTTAGGGAGAATTCCCGCTAGAGTAAGACTTGAGAAACTATATATAGAGCGTCAAAGTCAATTATAGAATGCTATCAGCAGCTTGGAGATCATTATGCGTTGAATATCCAGTTTAAAGTGATGCTGCCTCAAGAGCAATTTTCTAGCCCCTTGTTAGGCAGAACAGGATCACTGCCTAGGCCCACAACTTCATGTCCTAGGCCCCATGATCCTATCTACCGTATTTGGAATCGATTGCTGCAAGCCCATGTTTGGACCAACACCAGGAACAACATGAATTATAAAAACAGTGATAGTGAAATACTCGTCACAGTTTTCCTTGCTCTTAGTTGGGTAAGGTTGGTGTACTGATCTGTCTACTGCCATCCCTTCGGGCAGCGATCTGGACCCCTTGCTGAGAAAGGTAAAACGCCTGAATTATTGCCATACTCTGGGGTCGGTGCATCTTGTATGGCATCCTCTTAACTGTGGCCTGGCATAATAGCTGTTAGATTTTTTCAGTGCGCTTATGAACATTGATGGATGTTTTGTTGCATCGCAAAATTGGTCTCACTGTTGTGCAGCATAATTGTTCGCTTTTATATAAATATTCAATTTTGTTATGATACGTTACGGATATGCAAACCTTCTTTTTTTCTCTCCCAAACGTAGAAACCACATTTTCCGTACCTGTTTCAACATGCGAGTGCCACTTCTCCCCGTGCTGGTGTTGGTCTCCTTGGCCGCCATGGCTGTGCTACCGGAATGTGAAGGTGAGAATGCCACTTGGTTCGAGGCGCCAAGATCTGATAACTTGCTGGTGCTAAAGGGTGGTAAAACCCAGTGCAAGTGCAATACTGCAGTGTAGGTTTGCTGATAATGTGCATACGGGTGTCTGGGTTTCGGCTTGACTACAAGCTTATCACCATTGTATTCGACTTGAAAAGTATGGTATGAAAGGTCTAGTTAAAACTATAATAATAATATTTCTTCAGAATTCCCAAACTCCATTGCAGCGTATTCCTTGCACTTGAAAACACCGCCATTCCGGCAACAGGCTCTCAGCTGCACCAAATAAATAACTTTGCCAATATTTCGCCCATTGGGCATCATCAGGGCATTGAGGAAGGGGAGGCCAAATTACGAAATATAAAGACGAATAATGCAGGCAGATGAATGTTCTAGAACTAACACATCATGGTGACACAATTGGCAAGGCCAGCAAACTAAACAATCATCACTTGTAAGGTGACCTAAACAAAACGAAAGATGAGAAAACTCACACATACACACAGACACAATTTGGCAAGAAAACTAACACTAACACTAACACTAAAGTTTACAATCATCACCTGTAAGGTGACCTAAACAGAAGAAAGAAGACTAGTAAGACTATCACAGCACGTACAAGAACACTTTCAAGTGTGGGAATGCTAAAGGCGATCTATGTATATGACAGCGGTGTATGTGCAAAGTATGTGTATGTGCTGTGTCAGGTGGTAAAGTCCAGTGGTAGTTCGAGGAGATGGGTGTCGATTCCAGTGACGATCCGGTGACATCCAATCAGTCAATTAGGCGCCAGCCGTCATCGCAATTGACTGCTGGTTTGCGCTTCCTTATCTTGATAGCTTCAAGCAGTTTCCTTGATGGTAGCGAAGCCTCCCTGCCGAGAATCTTTGCCTGGTGGAAGGGCAGAAAGTTGGAAGACTTTAAAGATTCTCGATGCTGGGTACGATAGTGGAAGCCCCAGGGAGCCTTCGCCACCATCGCCCTTGCCTCTCGGTAGTGCTCAGCGAATCGGTCCCTCACCGGCCGCTCGGTCTCACCAACGTACAATTCCGCACACAACGTGCAAGACATACAATAGACAACACCTTTGACTAAACACTGACTATCCACCATACTCGCATCACATGCACGACACTCCATTGGTCGACCTCTCCCTCTCTTCACCTCCGATCGCTGCTTCTCACGGGGACACACACGTACAGCACTCGACGATCGGACCAACATATCCTTCAAAGAAGGGCCAGACACAAAGACAACACGAACATGCGGACTGAACTTTCGAACACGTTGTGAGACACGAGCGGCAAGTGAGTCGTTGATGAAGGGCAGTTTGATGACTGACTTGAATTGGTTGTGTCTGCGCTTGCAGTCACGCTGCTGTTGTTGAGACGGGTGTGTAGTCTCTTCCCCTTGGCTGCTCGTCGTGCTGCGTTTATCTCGGTGCGTGGATAGTCATTTCTCTCGAGCAACTCTTCAATTATGGACATGCTCCTGTCTTCCGCTTCCGGTGTTGACGAGTTACGGATAGCTCGAGAGAATTGGTTCGTTGCAACAGCTCTTTTACACGACCAGGGGAGACATGATTCATAGGACAGGTGGACACCACTGTGGGAAGGCTTAACATAGAGCTCCCACTCTATGCTGTTTCCACGCACAGACAGCGCTAGATCCAGGAAGTTCACTGACTGAATTTCGTTGACCGAGTGTTCCATTGTGAATTTGATAGTAGTGTGCTGTCCGTTGAAGTGATCTAGAAGTGCTGTTAAACCTTTCCAGCCATGTCTCCACAGTAGTATGCAGTCGTCGATATATCGCTTGTAGAGATCTGGCTTCACTGTAGCTGACACAGCACATACACATGACACAGCACATACACATACTTTGCACATACACCGCTGTCATATACATAGATCGCCTCTAGCATTCCCACACTTGAAAGTGTTCTTGTACGTGCTGTGATAGTCTTACTAGTCTTCTTTCTTCTGTTTAGGTCACCTTACAGGTGATGATTGTAAACTTTAGTGTTAGTGTTAGCGTTAGTTTTCTTGCCAAATTGTGTCTGTGTGTATGTGTGAGCTTTCTCATCTTTCGTTTTGTTTAGGTCACCTTACAAGTGATGATTGTTTAGTTTGCTGGCCTTGCCAATTGTGTCACCATGATGTTTTAGTTCTTGAACATTCATCTGCCTGCATTATTCGTCTTTATATTTCGTAATTTGGCCTCCCCTTCCTCAATGCCCTGATGATGCCCAATGGGCGAAATATTGGCAAAGATATTTATTTGGTGCAGCTGAGAGCCTGTTGCCGGAATGGCGGTGTTTTCAAGTATAATAATAATAATTATTATTATGGCATCTGTGCTTCGTTTACTGATTTTATACATGTATATGTAGCTGTAAATACAATGATACATTCAGAATTGTTGACGAAACAACGCCAGCTGCGTAAAATGACAGATACGATGTGCCCATTGTGATCTTTCTCCACAGCGAGGACATTTTTCTGTGACGGATTCAATGTTAGCATCAATACCAACAAACTTTCGTACAGAGGTGCCCGTAGCGCCTGTTTGGAACAGAACATAGGGCTTCTTAGAATCAAAGAACATAACTTGCTGAAAAATTCCCAGTGCTACAAGGTAAGGATTTGGCATGGCTAAAAGTTCTGAAAACATTCTGCACCTAATCACTATAATACCTACACCCTCATCAAGCCAATAAGGCACTCACATAGATTCGTTTGTCAAGGCACTGTGGTTATTAGATATGTTTAATTCGGTCTGTAGGACTGCTATCAGACACTAAGTGCCATGATGAGAATTTCCTGTTCACTCCCGTCATGCCCTATCGTTTGTTCTACAGTCCATTCAGTGGAAACTGGCACCCTAACTTTTTGGTGTCTCCCGCACATAGTTGTAGATATCGTGAAAACAACAGTACATCCTGCATTGTGTGACCCTTGCAATTACATGTACTCCTTGCCACAGTTGAGTGCAGAAAAGTCCAGGAACAGAGAAATAGAAATTCAGCCAGGTTTTCCAAAATTAGGACAGGTATGGCATGGCAAAATGTTTCGAAAAGCAGATCCCAAACCCAGATTTCTTCAATTTAAAATTGGAGTTTTGATCCTCAATTCGGCCCAAATCGGACTTTCAAAAGCCTGCGGGACTGTTGCCGATGAATGGACTGTAGGCTTTGTGTTATAGGCCACCTAAAGTTCCCTCAAGAGATCCAAAATTATCCTTTGGCGATTGACCGGTACTTGTTGAAAACATTTAATGTTGAATGCTCCGGAATGCTTCTGAACAGTTCTCAAGAGCACGAGTGTTATGGACTCATACTGATGCTGTTGCTTGTGGGGTTGGCTTATAAATGCAGGAAGTACGTGCTGTTCCTGGTTTTTCCAGTTAGCGAAGGATTAACATTTTTTCAATAGACCTAGAAATAGAGCCAATACTCAATACTGCCTATGCAGTATCAAAATCCCAAATGGCATGATCCCTAATAGCAATGGAACCACTGTGCATGCTAGACTTGGATGGAGAGACAATGATAACAATTAATTAAGGCAGCGTTTACACGGAGACGAAACGAAACGAAATGAAACGGAACGGAATTGCCCTTGAATTGTTTTCAAACCATTTGCGCGAATCAACACGCTAGTTGCAGTTTTCTAGCTCATGAACGCTGGTTTGAGCTCTTGGTTTGAATATTTTCCACACCATATTACCATGTTTATTGCCGCGTGGAATGGTTTCCATGACCGCGCTTCTTTTCCAATCGTTTTCACTGTTTAAAATAGAGCGGAAGCGTTTTGAAAACATTTCAAACTACTTTGAAGTGCGTTTCCATTTTCGTTCGGTTTCGGGTGCGTTTTCGGCATTATCGTGTTAATGATAGTAGTAACCGCAACGATTTCTTTCCATTCCAGTCGCTCTTCGTTGTAACCCAGCAAAAGACGCAGAAAGACCATAGCTTTCTAACTTATTGTCATATTGAGTGCGTTTAATAGATTACACACATTTCGATCAATTTTAGAATTAGTTGTGGCGGATGCACCGTTCGGTTCCACATAAATCTCTCTACGGATTTACGTAGGAAAGCTGTTTCCTACGTTGGGTCCTCCGTAGGACTTTTTGAAATATATTTCGCGTTTTCCGGATTTGTCCATGCCATGCAAGGCAACGTTCAAGCCGCGCGAAACACAAGGTACACACACCGAACACCACGTGCAAAATAAAAGGGTAAATGCGGTTTCTGTTCGTGGTGCATGCTGTGGGCGCATGCAGCCAACGCGTCTCCAAAGCAACCACGCATGTTTAGCAGTCGTTGAGAAATCACGTAGAGTGAAAGTCAACAGGGAGGTTCTGCTATACGTGAAACGTAGGGAAATCACGTAGAGAGCAGATTTCTGGGTTAGAGTCTACGGCTTCGGGTGTTTTGGGTCCCGGTTTCCACGCGTAGATGAGGTTCTCTACGTTGTGGCACACGCAAAGAAAATGCGTACGGATCTGCTGGGTATCATTAGGAGTGGAGGCTGAAATTTGCCAGATATGGAAAGGGAAATTCCCAGTACACATTCCACGTGACTTCTCTACGTGAACGTAGAGCAGAATAGGATTTCTTTAGGTTATGGGAACGCGAAGAGAGTTCGCGTGATTCTTTGCATCGTTTTTCCAAAACGTAGAGCAGAACCTCCCTAGTAGCTCTGATTTTTACGTTTGAAAATTCCGTGCAGTTCCTACGTAACGTATCCCTTATCTCCTAAGCTACCACCCCCCCCCCCCCCCCCCCCCCGATGCGTCTGCCCAGTGCTGACTCCGAGACCCACGGTCGGACGAGCTGCCCAGGCCTCACCACCACTGCCGTTTCCGTGCTGCCTTCTCCATACATACGTATGTACACTGTATATCATGTGCACACTCACATGTCTGAAGGTTTGCGGTTTTTCAATAAAAAATTAAAAATTAAAAATGCTATACGTGAAACGTAGAGAAATCACGTAGAGAGCAGGTGTCTGGGTTAGAGTCTACGGCTTCGCGTGTTTTGTGTCCAGATTTCTACGCGGAGATGAGGTTCTCTACGTTGTGGCACACGCAGAGAAAATGCGTATGGATCTGCTGGGCATCGATCAACTGCAGGCAGAAAACTGCCAAATATGGAAGGTGAAAGTCCCAGTACACATTTCACGTGATTTCTCTACGTGAACGTAGAGCAGAACAGCTTTTCTTTACTTTACGGGAACGCGAAGAGACTTCCCGGGCCTACGTGATTTCTCTGCGTTTCACGTATAGCAGAACCTCTCGATCTTTATCCGTAATTCCGTAGAGCGAAACCTCCAAAATGCCATGCTAGTTGCACGTGTGAGGTGTGCACAGGAATCATCACGTGATCCCATTTTACGATTTCTAAGTGTAGTCGTTCGTTCACATGGCCGCAATCCGTTAACTCTGTGCATTCGAGAATTATAAAACCTGGACCAAACTGTGTAATCGAAAGCGCCAAATGTGTGCAGTGAGAGGATGTAATATTTAGCACAATGCTCACTGATGTCGTCATGATGTTCAAGGACCGCCCGTTTGGTTTGCGATGTTAATAAAAATTCAAACAAACCAAAAACGTCCACGTCATCTCTACAACTACTCGAATGCGCAAACCAACAGCGTTCCAACTTAGATGGTAATGTAACTTTACATTCTCGTTTTGACTGCAATTTATTGCAAACAAGATCGAAATATAAAACTTGCAAAATGAGAAAGCAAGCATGATTTACTTACCATGGTATGACGGGGATAAGAACTTGATGTGCAATGTTGCTGACCAACTCTGAAAGCGCTCTTTAAATTTGATTAAAAGTAAATTATCGTGTCCCTTCCCAAGGGAACTCACGAAGGCCGCTAACACCCGGTAAACCCTAGCCGCATATGCAGCGCATTACGGTGGGGTGAGTGGATAAGTCTCACAACCACTCGCACAAGTGCCGAGAAACCCCATTCGCCGCATCCATGTACGCCTTGTGCCTGGCAACAAGTTCCCAATTGACTGTGGGTAACAGCACGGCTGGAAAAACCGTTCCCAAGCAAGACTTGAACCAGGTATCTCTCGTATCTCAATCATGGTCTTTGACCAACCCACTGTGCCTGCCTGCTTTAAATTTGATTCCAGGAAGTAATAGGCAGACTTGTCTGGCGGGGACTACAACATATATGGCTTTACAATAGACAGGGAAAAGGTTCTCTTGATATCAAGAGGTCCAGGATCACTGAGCAGCCGGACGATTCGCCCAGGCCATTCATATGTGCAAGAGGTAAGCGATGTACATAAATTGGTTTCTCATAATGAGGACATATATAGCAGTATCTCACTCTGGGAATCACGAGGTCCATTATTTTCTTTGTTCCGTGGCGCATTCAAGATAAATTTTCGAACTGGCGAACGCCATTCGGGGTGGTGCTTGTTTCCTCGACCGAAACCATTTCGTTAAGCCAGTGGCAGTATTTTCACAAGTCACAGGTTTGCCAATTCACTTGTCCAAACAAAATGATTCTATTATAATTATACAGTCAACTTTGCGTATAACGACACTCGGCGGGGCATACTGCACACTAGCATATTGATGGACATTTTTGTGATTCCGTTTTTGAATTCATATTATGAATTCAAAAACGGAATCACAAAAATGTCCATCAATATGCTAGTGTGCAGTATGCCCCGCCGAGTGTCGTAATTATGCACTATATGTATTATACCCTTGAAGAAAGTCCTTGAATTCTATCTCCACTGCATGTCCGTGCTCTCATTGCTCTGTATAATCACTTTTTTCTCCATGTGTAAGATTGGGATGAGTGCAGCACTGATCCATGTCCTCAAGGAGAAATCTGTGTCAATGGCAAAGGGACTTACAAGTGTGAAGGTAGGCTACGTGATCTGCTGTTTGTTCGAGGAATGGTCTTGCCTCGGCGCTCATTGAAATGATTTTCAGGAGTAGATAAGATTTGAGTATGGCTACTGTAGAGATTGGATCGAGCAATATTATTACCGATCCGGAGGGCGGATATTGTCTGGCTCTCGGGTCAGGAGCGTCAACATTTGCCAATCTCGAGACGTTTTTGTTGTTGTTGTTTATTTATTTTACATCGCACGGCAAACGGGCAGTTCTGCCCAATAACGTTATTATGGAAGCGATGACAACCAGTAAGAAGAGTCAGAAATGAAGAGAAAAATAAATGAAAATAAAAATACGAAAATGGAAGTAGCAATTAGGGGAGGCAGGGTCAAGACGAGCAGAAAAAAATGGATCTCAAATTTACAAATCGGGTCATCTTAGCATGATTCTATCGAGCCTCATCAGCAGGTTACGAAAGCCAGTACATTTAACCGAAGTAAAATACGCGTAGCATGCGTTTGAATTCACGGACACATACTATGGACATCATACAGTCGGGCAGGCCATTCCAGAGTCGGCAGCTGGCTAGAAGCGGTCGGCATGCGCCAGAAGCACTGTGGGCCAGGGGGAGGGGAAGGTTGCGTCCCAATTGACCTCGAGTGGTCATGCCTGTCGGTGGGCCTTGCAATACAATTCGGGACGACGTCGGCGAGGGCTCCAAGAAGAGTTGTCTAAAGCAGTGATTTTCAGAGAATATTGTGCATGCAGGTACTAAGGAGACGGAAAGTAAGTAATGCCATTGTTACAATGTGGCTAATGGGGAATTGTTTTGATAAAAGGAGCGAACTTTGAGCGAAATCGGAAATCTGGCCAAGTCCGAAAATATTTGGTGGTTAAAGATGTTGACTATTAACCCTTTGAGGACCGAGCACGAGTTAACTTGTCCAAATTATGTTCGCTGTATTTACGAGGACGAGTAAACTCGTTCTGACAGTGCATACATTTGTACAGTGCATAATAAACCAGTGTTCAAATTTTCGCAACTCTGCTGTCCTTTCTCCAATCTTAGAAAATGATAGGCCGTTGGAACATTGCCTCCTTTTAACCCCTGGTGGACTTCATTCACCCAGCAGGACAGTGTGGTCCCAAAACGCTGCGTTTCTTCGATATGCTCCAAAATTAAATAATCGAAAAATTATTCGCCAAGTATTCAAACAAGGTACAAGAACGATGGGCCACCGCTGCACACCACAACAAAGCGCAGCCGAACCAACTATCTTCGCAAACCGATTCAAGTTACCTAGTAAATTAGTAATATCTAGCCATCCAACTTTCGACTGACGACTTGCTGAGTCCCTCGAACGAATCGATCTATTTAAACTGTCCAAAGGCGGCCAGTGCGAAGGCCATCTTCAAGGGCGAGACTACGTTTTGAAATGTGGGGAAGACCACCACCATAGTCTGCTACAACATGTCCCCAAGCGCCGACAAGACTTTAGTGGTCTTGAATAAATATATTCACTAAAAATTTCAAATTTCTCTCCCACAGTCATGCACTAACTGAATTCAACCACGTGGCAGGAAAGCACCCACGGAGCGCCTACATATGCCCTTTCGCTTCCAGCACTTAGAAACCATGGGAATAACCCCTACGCTCCCAGAAACTCGAATGAAAGCCGCCGCGAAGAGTCACTTGCTGATCACCAGCTCAACAAGACGAGAAAGAAGAACTGTTCCACCACAACAAATCAGCGAAACAGTGGCGCAAGATGGCCCGCGCAGTTCTCCTGTCCTGGGAAGCTAGTGCAAGGTTTTGCAAAGCCCCTGAGCGCTTGATTTTTGTGCGGTCGCCGCTTGGTGCCATGACAAACTAGCCGTTGGCTCGTGGGATGTAAGAAAAACCATTGAGCTCGATACATGGACCAAGAGCGGATTTCTCTTACATGCGTGGCTGCAGCGCATTCAACTACTCAAAGATATGTGTGGTGATCATGTTAACACTACTCAGCTGGCGAAATGATGCCGCCATGACGCTTTCATCTTCGGTCCATCGTGTTTTTGCTCTTTGCTTTGCATCCCAACAAATTTCTCAATTTTAATATCGAAGTGTATCCCGGTTCTCCCTATTCCGTAGTTCGATGTAATTATGTTTATGCTTGGTTTACGACACAAATAAACCGCATCCGAACTATTAGGCCTATATCAGCGAAATTGCCCTTATCTTAAGTGTTTTCTGAATTCTGAAATGTCTTTCAGCCTGTAATTAATAACGTGAATGACGACGGTGTTTGGAACATTTTAAAATGAATAATGCATTAAAATGCAAAATTCATTTTCGAACCATTTGACACCTGGATTACCTATGATTATGGTGCAGTGCATGTATTCTCAACAAGTCTAGATTTTGTTTGTGCTGGCCTCAGATTCGTTAGAAAGATAACCATTTTCTCGTCTATAAATCGTGTCTTGTTTTCTATGTTGCATGCGAGATAGATCGAAATGAGTGTGAGGACTCGCCAGATGTTTGCGATCCAGGTTTCAATTGTACAAACACCATTGGCAGTTACATGTGTCGTGGTAAGTGTCGCAAGCGGCGTTCATTGAAACGTTTATCAGGCCTTCACCTGGAATATTCTTTACGACGAACCTTTACATTGTTTTTATTATTCTATTATCTTTAAAAAGAATTTTGTATTGCTCCTTTCGTGGGAGCTTGCGCTATTCCTGCCGACTTGAATTCTCACTTGCAAGCTCCCACGTAGGGAGCAACACACAATTCCTCATTTATCGCGAAGTCACACCAACGTCTTCTTCACCTTTGGCAAATACCCACTCTCATGAGTGACCACACCTTCAACAGTACCATCAAGAGTCCACAAGCCCCCCCCCCCCCTGGGGTTATGTACTCTTGGTACCACATTAATAACACCCGTGCCATTTACAAATGTAGCACTGCACTTTTCCCTAAAAGAAGTGCTAGTCTAATTTCATATCTATCGCCTGAAGAGACATCACAAAAGTAACTAACCAGTATGCATTGACGTAATGTCTACGTAACTTCCGCCTAAGGTAATCACCATGGAAATCACCATAATAGTCCATCGGCCAAGTCTCAAAATAGAAAGCGGTGATGCACTGAGCTTCCAACTAAACACGACCATACCCAGCACGTAGAAAATATATCAGAGAACACTATTCCGTTTGTTGGACGTGCCGAATTCAGTCCAGGGCGTCGATACGAAACGTTCTTTGTCGCCGAGTTTTTTCCTGTGCCCCCCTATTGAGAGTGCGCAGAGTTCTGATCGAGAGTTTTTTGAGCAGATTTTCAAACTTTTGAGGCTGTCAGCTGACAGCTGTCAACGCTAAATGGCACTTAGTATGTGACAGGCAATAGGTTTCGGTGCCTCCATATGCCTTCTATCTTCCTCCGTTTCACTTCGCTGCTTGGCCCACCACCTCAGGAGATGACAGCGTACCTGCACTAGTCAGCTTTCGCTAACCCTGTCTCTCTTTCTCCGTCTTAGCGCTCGTCATTCGTGTCCTTCTGCTGGGGCGAGCTTGATACTGTTGTGTCGTAGTTTTAGGCAATAGTGGCTGTTGTTCGCGCGACGATCAGGATTTATGGAGAAAGACGACGACTATTAGTTAGGTCGTCAAAAACGCGTTCGTTATTCCCATTGGTTGTCTTTTGTTGTCGCACCACACTTCACGATTGTTGGGTTTTCTCGCACTTGCAACTTTCTGGCTTTATTGCTTTATGTATATGTATAGGTAACGCATCTTCACTGGGTTTTTTAAGCTATCTTCTGCTTGGCACTGTTTATCACCTCCTTACTCTACTGAATCCACTGTTCTTGTTGTACCTTTCCCTTTGCCTGTATTTCACCTGACGAGAAGGCTTGAAAGTATACTTGTGAAACAGAAAACTTTCATAATGTTCGTGAAGACCCTTAAGAGAGCATGTGTGAGAATACCAAAGTATAATTTTTAGTATATAAGTATTATTATGTGGAAGTGAATCTCTCCGATTTCACTCAAAATGTGCAGGAGGTTCCCTTTGGGGTGTGGATCGACTGTGCAAAGCCCGCGGAAAAGTTTCTTAACTCCTATTCAGACATTCCTACTAATATCGGCAGCCAATTCACTTTGGACTTCAATTTACAATATCTGACCTCATCTGTAGCTCGTAACCACAAACTGGTATCCCTATCTGCATTCACCAAGCTAGGGTCAGGGCTATAATTATCTTCTTGGTGTGAAGATACCCTTCTTGGGTATGTTGTGGGTTGCTCGTATGCGACAATATGCGTGTTTTGACAGCTAGCTGATGTAATGAGCTCTTTGTTGCATTTTGCTTTTTGCAGGATCACACTGCGGCGCAATTGAGATATCCAACGGTTCACTAGCAAGGACGAGCGTAGATCAATCCGTCGAACCCATCTGCGAAGATGGCTTCAGTGCATTAGGAGAAAAGGCTTCTTGCGGTATAAATGGCTGGTCCTACAATGAATTCATGTGTACACCAAGTAAGTCCTAGGACTAGGAGAAGCACACGAGAAGTCCATCATACCCTCCGTTTGGTAAACCGTGCTTCAAGAAAGCACCACTCTCTGTACGGTATACAGTGTTCCAGGCACAACCCCCCCCCCCCCCTACATCCACACCCATCCCCCACCCCCCACCCCCCCCCCCCCCCCCCCCCCCCCACCCAACCTCCACCCCCCCCCCCCCACCCAGGCTTATGAGGATTGTGCACGAAGTATTTCACTTATAGTGCTCTTCAAACTAAAACCTCACCATGGATACAAACCTTTAAAGATGTCCTTTTCAAGCACGAATAAAATCCTAGTGAACATCAGAAAGAAGGAAGAGTCAGGGTTGCTCAGGGTTAGGCGTTCCAGGCCTCGACGACCACTATTTTGCTAGTATCCGATACCCCTAAAAACACCTCTTGTAGATTGTGCTGGTTAGATAATTATATGGAAGGCAACAACCTTAAATCCATTTTCTGCAATCATCGCTCCATGGCTAGGAACAGTTCTGTATATTTTTTGTTCAAGTATGGGTAAGTATCACTTACAAATATCTGGGTTTGGATAGCTATCAAAATTAATGTAATTATCTTCTTGTGGCATGCTACGATCATTTTTGCAGGAACACAGTGCGAAGCAAAACGAATTGGCAGCGGGTCATTAGCAGATGCGCCTGTTAATCATGATGCCGAAGTAACGTGTAACAACGGCTCCTACAAGGCATATGAGGCTAAGGCTACTTGCACCAAGACTGGCTGGTCCTACTCCGAGCCCTTATGTCCACCAGGTTAGTATCAATTGTGCAACTGGGTTTCGTCATGCCAGTTGCACTACTAGTCTAGGATGGTTGTGTTAAGCGCAGATGTGCTTCTAATACGATGCCACCGTCTATCACCACTTTTCAGCCATCGTTTCGTGTGGACTGATTTCCCACGTTCCCAGCTTTGAACACTGGCATATTTGCTGAGTACTCGGCCCATATTTTTTTTAGATTTTCCGTTTTGTTGCCCTTCGCGTATGCCACTGGTGAAAACTACTACCGGTACTGTATTTTAAATTTCTGAACACTGGAGAAACAGTATGCTCACAATGGAGTATTTCGTAAAATAATATTCTTTATACCCAGCTCAAGTTAACCCCACTAATACCTGTGATCTATAACTGGTGAATATATCTCCATATTCACCACTTTAACGTGGGGTACAGTCAACTTCGCTAATAACGACTGCGGATTCGCGAATAACGACAGAATTTCCATGCCCAGAGCAAAGTTCTATCCAACTGTATTAAATACATAATAATGAGACTTCGGGTATAACGACACTTCGCGAATAAGGACACTTTTTTGATGCCCCGCCGAATGTCGTTATAAACGAAGTTGCTATATTACCCACTTAGAGGTTGTAACTTTTCAACTTTCAAGGGACTTAGAAATTTCCTCTCCAATTGAAAAAGAAAAAAATTGAAGAGAAGAAAGAAGTTTTAGCAGGAATCGAACCTAACCATAAGACTCCCAAGCACATATCTTGACCACCCAGCCACCAGGGTGTTGATGCAGATGTTGGTTGAAAGATAGGTCTTAGGTCTGGAACACGCAATGCTACCTAATCATAATAGCAAGAGTAGATATGTACTCTTGATAATAGTATACTATAGTATACTGGGATACTAAAATAGCTATTTCGGACCGGTATTTCAGGCCAAAAACGAAGCTAGGTATAAATAGAAGAACACCTCTGTCTTGTGTTTATGGGAATATAAACACTGTCTATAAAAACTCGGCTACGCCTCGGTTTTTATAGCAGTACGTGTATATATTCCCTTAAACACTGCGACATCGGTGTTTATTCTATACGTAAATGGGGTAAAATGTTTAAACCACACATAATGTGTGTAGTGCATGAATACATTCCGTCGTAATCTCCAGCCAAAATGCCTTTAGGTTGTCCTAATTTCATTTCATTTTGTGCTCTGTTTTCTTCTTGCTTGACCTCGTGAAGATAACCCTATTGTATGTAACTGGTACAATGTAAGCGTCCATTTGGACCCAGCGCTATACGCAGATGCAAATAGTGAGTGTGAACGCCGCGATGCAACGCTATTAACGCAACAATCCTATGATGCATTGAAACAGTCCCAGTGCTCCAAGGTAGGCCTCACATGTTGGTCTAGAAATAGAAAGCCAGATAATTGATCTTTGGCATAGACAATTGTCTGTGTGTGCGTGTTTGTCAGTGTGTATACGTGTGTGGATGTGTGTGCGTGTGTGTGTGTGTGTGAGAGAGAGAGAGCATGTGTGTGTGTGTGTGTGTGTGTGTGTGTGTGTGTGTGTGTGTGTGTGTGTGTGTGTGTGTGTGTGTGTGTGTGTGTGTGTGTGTGTGTGTGTGTGTGTGTGTGTGTGTGTGTGTGTGTGTGTGTGTGTGTGTGTGTGTGTGTGTGTGTGTGTGTGTGTGTGTGTGTGTGTGTGTGTGTGTGTGTGTGTGTGTGTGTGTGTGTGTGTGTGTGTGTGTGTGTGTGTGTGTGTGTGTGTGTGTGTGTGTGTGTGTGTGTGTGTGTGTGTGTGTGTGTGTGTGTGTGTGTGTGTGTGTGTGTGTGTGTGTGTGTGTGTGTGTGTGTGTGTGTGTGTGTGTGTGTGTGTGTGTGTGTGTGTGTGTGTGTGTGTGTGTGTGTGTGTGTGTGTGTGTGTGTGTGTGTGTGTGTGTGTGTGTGTGTGTGTGTGTGTGTGTGTGTGTGTGTGTGTGTGTGTGTGTGTGTGTGTGTGTGTGTGTGTGTGTGTGTGTGTGTGTGTGTGTGTGTGTGTGTGTGTGTGTGTGTGTGTGTGTGTGTGTGTGTGTGTGTGTGTGTGTGTGTGTGTGTGTGTGTGTGTGTGTGTGTGTGTGTGTGTGTGTGTGTGTGTGTGTGTGTGTGTGTGTGTGTGTGTGTGTGTGTGTGTGTGTGTGTGTGTGTGAATCTGCTTGTGTGTCAGAAAATGTCTGTCTCTGACTATTGTGTGTGGACAATCGTGAGTGATTGAGTGTTTGCATATGGGAGTGTTTGATAGTAAGTTTTGTGCACAAAAATGGTATGTGTGTACGGCAATGCGAGACTGTGCGTATGAGTGAAATCGATAATTTTGGAGCGCCCAGTAGCATTTATTTACACATGCCTGCATAGAACAAGAAACAGCAACAAGAAAGAACATATTGGATTACAAAAGCCATGAACATGCGTACGCCCATTTGTGTGAGTGCGAGAAATCCTCTGTAAATTGCCAGAAAAGTGATGTTTGAGTGGATGATCCCGACCATGATCTGTTCTAACCCTGCGAATGCTAAAACAGATATAGGTTTGCCTTAGAAGGAGAACAATTCATGATGAAGTTAGGTTGTGTGTAGGGCTGCTCTCAACAGCACTCTGATCTGGACATCGTAAAAGGTTTCTTCTGTAAAAGTGAAAACCTAGCTTGAAGTGTATTTTGTGAATGTATGTGTGCGTGTGCGTGTGTGTTCGTGTATGTGTGTATATGCACACGGGTGTGTGTGTTTTATGAATTGCACTTCATACAGTATATCATGTCTGGATTAAAAATTCACAATTTGGCAACCACCTGGTTAAAGACATCACCTTCAACCGGTGTTGTTTTCACACTGGAATCTGAAAGCGTTAGCACAGGCCAATCTGCTAGCCCCTTTGTATGTGCTAAAGGTAAGCTAAATTGCAGCTACGGTCATAGTACAGAGCTTCGTACATCTTTATAACGTGCATAAGGTCTATTGAGCTTATTATTATCATTTTTGGTTTCTCCCAATAGCTCGGACGTAAAAGAGAACTAGGAATGCATGGCCTTGGCCCTGGGGCAGATTTTGTGTTTTGCTGAGATAGAAAAAACGGTCATTACACAATAACAGGCTATTCCATGTGCAACATGCCAGAAAGTGTGTGCTCTGAAAAATGCCCTTTTTGGGGAAACGTGATTACTAAGGAGCCACTAAGATTTGAGTATGGATTCTGCAGAGATTGGAGCAGGCAATACTATTACCGATCCAGAAGGCGAATAGTGTCTGGCAACACTAGCGAATCTCGAGACGTCGACGAGGGCTCCAGGAAGAGTTCCCTAATGCAATGAGTTTCAGAGAATATTGTGCATGCAGGTCCGGTACAAAGGAGACGGGAGGTAGGTTATTGCCATTGTTACAATGTGGCGAATGGAGAATTTTTTTTTATAAAAGGAGCCAACTTTGAGCGAAATCAGAAATCTGGCCATGTCCGGTTATATTTCGTGATTAAAGACGTTGACTCTTAACCCTTTGAGGACCGGGACCGTGTGTGCCTGAGCACTTTGTTTCTGCACGTTTCCCGCTTGGTTCCATGATAAACTAGCCCTGGGCTCGCGGGATGTAAAAAAAACCATTTAGCCCCATCCGTGTACGGAGAGTGGATTGGCGGCTAGAAGATCATTTTTCTCTTACGTTTGAGGCCGCAGCACATAAATTCTCAAAGATATGTGCGGTGGCCATGTTAGCACAACTCAGCTGGCGTAGTTTTGCCACCATTACGCTTTCAGTTAACCAGAGTGATGAGATAGTTGTTGTATGTCTGCTGGGGCATGTCAAATAATTATGCCAAGGGTCCATAATCCCATTGTTTCAGTATGCCATAATCCCCCAGAGTGCGCCACTGGGGTGGGGTTGTGGGACGGCGTATTCCGTGGTGTACGTCATTTTTTGGGTCGGATGTGCGTCATTCCGCCGACACGGTTCACACTTCCCCTAATCATGATGTCATACTATGACGCGCAACACGGATTTCGGCGTCCCAGATCTGATCAGTGAAGTTGCGCACTCAGGGGGTTATGGACTCTTTTATTATACCAACCAATTAACCAACCTTGAAGTTGTAATCTTTTTCCAGGACTCCGATGTCCAACACAGAGGATTGGTAATGGCTTCCTAGTCGAGAAACCGGAAGATGAGAGATTCAGAACCAATTTCACGTGCGATGATGGCTACAGGCCTGCTCCAGGGGCTTGGGCCGAATGCAATCAGGCCGGATGGGTATTGACCGAGCCCATGTGTGAACCGCGTAAGTGTTATTGTTATAACAGTATTTCTCCGCACATACTACATGTGTGTGTGGCAGTAAGGCTTTGTTATATGTAGAATGTATTGCACGATTAAAGACGTCAATAAAATAGAACCAGTAGACGACAACGGCCGAAGACGTTTCTTTCACAAGGTCTATAATTTCATATATTGACCGGTTATGAGGGCAATATGAGGACAATAATAGATTTATCATTACATAGCCTACCTAACCGGCAAAATGTGAAGAAGAGGCGACTGGCGATACTTGAGGAATTGTGTGTTGCTCCCTACGTGGGAGCTCGCGCCTTTCCTGCCGACTTGAATTCTCACTTGACTGACTAACGGCTGCCATCCAGAGCACACGAGAAGTCCATCGAACCTTCCACTCGGCAAACCTGCAAGAAAGCACCACTCCCTGCTAAATAAACAGCGTTTCGGGGAATTCAACCTTCATCAGTTGAGCTTGAGTAGGCTGTTTTTTTGTTTTGTTTTTTAGCTTTATTTCACTTCACCGGAAGCACAGGCAAAAACTGCCTTCTCACTGGGCGTATTGCCACAGTTCTCGCAAAATAATGAAGATAGTGATACTTCAACTCGGATGGAGAGCCAAGGATAAAAATTAAAAAAGAGGACCAAAAGTTTACAAGTTATCCGTTTTGTCCAACACTAACGGTTATAAGCAGAACACTGTTGAGTGAAAATGTGCAACAATTAGCACAAAACTGACTGATGAGATCATGACATTCAACGACAAAACGGATAACTTGTAAACTTTTGGTCCTCTTTTTTAATGGTGATAATTATAAGAAAAGGAGGATAATACAGTCATGAACAAAGAACAAAGAGAAGACGGAAACAAATCAATGAGGGAATACTGCAAGTACCGAATTTGAAATTGATGAGGTGTTTCATGAAAATGAGGCAACGGATCCAAAGGTTCCAGGGCTGAGGGAATGTTGACACTTATGAGTCTTTGAGATCTTAGGAGAGGGAAAAGATAGTTAAAGCAAGGTTTCAAACTAATGCGCCGGACCCGAGGGTTGGGCAAACCAATAGTACCGCTACATGTAGTGCCGATACAAATCTGACTGGAACATCCCAGGTTTCGGTCCCTGCCCTGTCTTCAGTGACGTTGGCTGTGCGAATTAAAATAAACCAACCAACCATGGTGTTAATTGTTTATAGGGGAGTTACGCGGTTCGTGATTCGAATGCTTTTCCCAACGAAAAGGGTGAACGTTCGCAATCCAGTTCGCACACGGAGAAACGTTCACGAACTCGAACGCGCAATTCGTGAGGCCTCCATATTCTCTAGTCAAGTGGGCTTGTGACTGGGGCATATTCGTGCATCAGACGTTGTTATTGAAGCTATGTTCTATTTGTTTTCAATGTGAAGGAGACGTATGCACTCCATATCATATCAGTATCCACGAGGATCCTGCACTATACTCGGACGCCGCTAGGCAGTGTGAACTACGCAATGCATCGCTTCTCAGCAAAGCAGAGCACGATAAGTTGGCGGGCTCGGCATGCTCCAACGTAAGTCTCACATCGAGGTCTAGAAAACGAAAGGACAAAAATGAATCTGCTAACCCGATCCAAAGCACATGTATATGTATATGTACCTGGAACTTCTAAGAACATAATTAATAATTATACATATACAAGCACATATTATGTACTTGTATCAACAGCAATACGGTGCTGCAGCAAATCTACCCAACATAATACTTTTCCCACTCTAAATTTCATTCCGTCTGCAATCTTAATGCTAGTACATGTACTACTACTACCTGCACTGCAAAATACATGCACTGCAAAATACAAAATTCCAGTTATTTACCACGTTCAGTCTCTAGCCGACTTGCTTTCTTCGTTCCCATTGTTGTTGATATTGTCATGCTCTGTATGGATGATTTCACTCTGTACTTGGTGCTCACTGACATCAGACCAGAAGTGCAAAAACTAACGCCCTGGACCAGTTCCGGTTACTGAGCAGTAAAACCTGTAACTAAAGACCACTGTGACTAGCGACCAGCCTGGTGCTAAAGGCCACTTCGCCAGGCACGGACGGTCTCACATGCATACATGGTTGTGCGGTGCAAACCTCCAACTAAGGACCACCTGCCACTAAAGACCGCTTTCTCTGACCCCAAGGGGTGGTCGTTAGTGACAGGTTTTACTGTACTTGTTCAAGAGTACGTCCAGCTGCATTCGTGCCTCCTCATAAGGCGTGCAAGTAACTGAGTTGAGGTCGTCCAATATGTACTTTCTGTCGGATTTGAATAAGCGCAACTGTAGTTGGTGATACTTGCACTCTTGCGGGTGCCTTTCGCGTCATTGCTCTCAACGTCCCAAAGCTACCTATAAAAGATTGGTTTTCTGCTTCCCATAATCACCATTGCAACGAATGTTCAAGAGTACGATAGGCCCGGTCACAGTGTCCATTGCCTCAGTCTGTGCTTTGCTGCTTTCCTCTAACCCGAAATCTGCTTGTCTCTTACATGCAGTACGTCACGTGGACACTTCGGCGCATCAATCTGGCGAGCACCTGGCTGAAGGAATCCCGGTCAGAGGGCAGTGTGTTTAGCCTGGAATCTGAACCAATTGATGCCAGCTCTGGCCAATCTGCTAGTCCCTTTATTTGTGTCACAGGTAAGCCTGGAGTGAGTGACAGTGAGAAAATCACATCTGAGATGACTATATTAAAAATTATTTTCTTTACGTCTTTGCTCTTTAGTCTCACGAAAAGAGTGGTGGCATGGGCGATAATGTGTTTCGTTCTGTTTACTTACTCATGAATTCCCTTATATTAAGACCTAGTGCCCTTCGATAAGCGTTTTCGTAACACCTCGAAATTCTGTCCTAGGTGAAGTCCTTAACGAATATGTATGCTAGAGCTCTCAAGAACCTTTTACTTATGGAGTACTTTTGCCAGTTACGAACAAAGCTTTAGCTATTAACCTTTCGAAGGCAGAAAGCAGTGCACTAACTCTGGTACTGGGAATGGATTTGTGTGAATTTCCAGATCCACTCGCCGTCTACAGCTTGAGGGAATCAACAGTCACGTTCATGGTGATTCTCACGCTGTTTTGCTATATTGCTTGCTTTGCAGACCGAAATGAATGTCAGGAGGATGGAGCTGTTTGTGATGCCTCCTTCACATGTTTAAACACAATGGGGAGTTATGAATGTCATCGTAAGTATTACTCTCCACCCCCCCCCCCCTCCCATGCAGTGTTTCTGCCCATTTTTCCAGTAAAATGGCTATCAGGTTTCGCGAGGAAGGAGTAAAACGAGGCCTCCCTTCATTATGTAGTGAATGGGTGTGAATAAAAGATATGCATGGCTTCAAGAAGATAATATTGAAATGTTTCTAGCCAAGTAGCGTTTGGCGTTTGCGCAGAGCATCATTCAGGATTTCAACCTGACTCCTAGAGTATCTCCGCTTGAAATATGCAAATAATCGACGTGGAGACAACAATTTTTATAATAGCAATGAAGAGAACAAATTCTGCCGTCATCGAAGATAATGTAGGAGGCAGGTTGAAATCCTGAATGATGCATGGCTGTGAGGTTAATTATTATAAAGCATGATCTGTAATCTTTTTCTATTTTTTTATTTTTGCATCAACCATTTACCACATAAAACCGTAACCGGATACATTGTACTTTAAGTGAGGGAAGGAGGTCAGAAAGGCGACATAGTCATAACTATAGCTTCTCATTGAATATTTTTACGGATCTCAGTGTGCGCATATCCGTAATCTTTTGCTGAGACTTGTCGACCGACCTGTACTGCTGTGCTGGCAATGATGGGTGAGTGATTGTGTGTTCATCGTACCTGCTGGCCAGTCTGCGTACGGCTGCACATATGACCACTCTCCGTGAACGTGATCATCAGGTGATCCGTCTGGAATCAAGACTGAATGGGAGCTAGTCAATACATGGAATTAGTGCCTTCCGGAGCTGGTCTGCCTTACTAGCGTTATTTTGTAAACCCAGAGGTGGTGGTAAAAACCGTACATCCCTATAACGATTATTATGATTACTCCTCGTTCTGACTCAACCCTACGATTTGGCTGAATGGAGCTATGCTCAATTTGCAGAACTTCGGCCTCCAATTCTTGAGTTTTATTTTGTGCGCTGTTTTGTAGGGCGAGAGTGCGTACCAGTGTACGTTCCTAATGGCTTTGTGAACACCACACCTGTGAATCATGAAGTCTTAGCCACGTGTGACGCAGGTTATACCACTGTAAACAAAGCGACATGTACGGAAGGAGGATGGGTGGCTGGACGCGTTCCACATCCAGATCGGCCTACAGTTTTTCACGATGGGCATTTATGTGGAAAACGTAAGCTCATCATCTACAGCACAATGTTTCTCCTTATTTAAACTTCATCATTAATAGCCATTCATATCTTGCCTTTATGTGGTTGCCGATCAGACTGCTTCTTTGGCCACAGGTGTGTGTGTGTGTGTGTGTGTGTGTGTGTGTGTGTGTGTGTGTGTGTGTGTGTGTGTGTGTGTGTGTGTTAGGACACAAGTGTTAATCGCAGCCACGCCGACATGTGCAACATACATATCCTATTAGAGAAAATACGGCAATATCCTTTGTAAGAAAGTCAACTGTAAACTTTTTTATTAAGTCAATGCTGTTCTTGTGGTTCACGTCCCAATCATGCAGCTGTCGGTTGCCTAAGAATGGATATACCTCATGGTCGAGTCCATTCAGCACCACATCGTGCGATTGTTTCTGCCACATGTGAAAATGGATATCATTCCATTAAACGGTTTTACGAATGTGTCAAGGATAGGGATGGTGGATTCTATTGGGGGAAGAGATACAACACTGATGGCTGTTTTCCATGTGAGTACAATATTAATCAGACATAATACTGAACTGTACAGTTCACAGCAACCTTTATCCGTATTCAGTCCATCACGCAATATCATACTTGTTGCGCCTTTAAAGAACGCAGGGTTTCTTATTTCTGCCGTTTCAAACTTTAGGCCTGCAATGCCTTGTACTCAAACCCAAAGCTATCATGCCCTTGGGGTAGCTCATTTTTTTCTTACTTGTACATCCAATTTTACGGCGAATAGTGGTGGATGCATTATTAACACTCCTTAAAGATATTGATATTGAGCATTGTTTCTAATGAGAATGATTATAGTCGAAAAATAGGCTTTCCCCAAATCGGGCAGCTGAAAAGGAGACTTTGTGAAAAATTGCTAAGCTATTCGCCGATAATGGAGGGTTGCTTTGAGAATCGCCAAAAAATCTACCAAATGTTGTTACAAAGTGCGTTTACGAACGAATGATGTTGCTGCAAGCATTACCGTTCGAGCTATCTACCTCAGTAGTTGTAGTACTAGTGCGTGTGACTCGTGTCGTTTGACCTCCTCCCAAACAAACATTAGCCATTAGGCAGATCGTTACTGGTAAAATACTACACTTCAACGTACAGTTGTGGCCAGTTCCACCTAGCAGAGCTGTATTTTCAATATCTCACCAATTTTGAAGCCAATATGCAAACAATTGTTTTAGCCAATTTTCCAACGTATTCCAATTTTGCAGCCGATTTTCGAACAATCAGCTGATTTTGCAGCCGAATCTGATGTATTTTTTAGCTAAGCGAAAATCCGAATAGGCGAAAAAACCGGCCGATTTGGAGAAAGCCTAGTCGAAAAGCCTCTTGTACCGACAAAGCAAATGTACAGTAGAACCTGTCAAGGCGACCACTTGGATAAGGCGACCACCTGTCCAAGAAGACCACTGAAACCAGGATCAAGAGATGCTATTTCAAGTCAAGTGACCCTGGATAAGGAGACCACCTGGTAACAGAGACCACATTTTGAAGGTCCCTTGAGTTGAGCGGTCGTCTTCGACAGGTTTCACTGTATTTGCCAAAGATGTTGTACACTTCATCTGCCTAGTTTGGAAACTAAGTGATTCTTATAAGTTACGTTTCGTGTGCATGTGTCTGCTCTTTTGCTTTTAGTGAACAGCTGCCCAGAGAATGCTGGATCGAAATATATGCTCAGCACGCGAGGTGGCCTGGTACCTACATATAGCAATTTCCTTGAAAATTGCGCAGCCACTGCTGAAGGTCGTTTGCCAACGTCTTCTGATTTGCCATGTATGAAGCAGATACTCACGTTTTTGTTTTCAAAGCGCCCGGCTTTCCGAAAAGTCTTCTTCTATGCTGGTGGGGCAGGCCACGTCCTGACCATCAGCGATGATGGAGAGTTTCACGAGTCTCGTTTATCACCGGCACAGCGCAACCAAACGTTTCCCGGAGCAGACCTGGTGGTGTGCATGCCAGCTTGCCATCAGACGGTAAGATTATAATTATTACAATGATATTTTGTGCTTTTTTTGTTCTTATTAGTTTGTGCCCTGTACAATGCTCCACTACAAAGAGAGTCGAACAGAAAACAAAATACTTCGAAGTAGCTGAGCGTGGCCAAAAAGTAAGAAAGGGAGCACACAGGGTCCGCAGCGCTTCTTGTCTTTCCACAGTCCATCCAGGAGTTTGTTCGTTCGCTGAAGGTTTGACTAGGACCAAAGAGAATTCATCGAATGACATTCACCACAATAAACAATGCTTTAAAAATAAAAGAATAGCCGCCAAAGGACCTGTCAGTTAGTAGACACCCATACAAAGAATCCCAGGACCCCATAATAGGAAGAGTTCCCAAATTACCTAGGAAGTAAGTAGGCCTCTTTTACGGGCAAACAGAATACAATTGACAGTGGCATGGCGAATGATTAGAACACAACACCAAAAAATGAAAACAATATTGTATGTGTGAAAAACGCAAAAAACGAGAAAAAAAAACAAAAAACAAAAACAAAAAAAAACAGGAAAATACAAGGGCACTGTCCTGCCCACCATCGTCTCCAAAACCTCACAGCCGGCCCTCCGAGATTGCCAACTCTCGCAATGCATTCACAGGACGGTGATATGACGATGGGGCACTGCGGATGCACATGATCGTCGACCGCAACAATGCAAACGCCAGTCGACACCGGACATATGTCATTGTCTTGGCATACAACGTCGTGTCCCCATACCACTCGAAAAGAGGCCACACAGGCGCTTGACAAATCTGGAGCACTCTGGCGTACAACAACCGGCCGTGGTGAAAACTAGTGGAGTAAATGTCCCACGGTCCACATTGATGATGCGCTCAGCATACTGCAGCTTCTTCTTCCTCTCATGCTCCGCCAACAGTTTGTCGAGAGGTTTGGTGGCATAGGACGGAGCATCGGGATGAAAAACCCGGACATCCAGGAAAGCATTCTGTGCCCTGGTCCACAGCCCTCGAGCCCGGACATCAGCGCGAGCATCGTTGGCGGTGTTAGTTGAGGCTGCCAGAAACACCTCTCCCAAATTACCTAGAGTGCTAGGGGGCCGGGGTGTGCGGATAATGCTCGAAAAGGTGGCAGATTATGCTCGAAAAGCAGTGAAATTGGCAGAACCGTTTGTATTACAAACCTTATGGCGGGCATCTCCTCGAATTCTGCTCCATTTCTTTATCCACATACATGTACCAAACATGCATGAAACTTACCAGAAAATGTATCGAATTCTGCCAATTTTTCTGCCGGCATTATCCACATATGCCTATAGAGTGCTCAACACCACAAATATGGAGAATTGCCACAAAGACAACTGGTCAGGTACTAGGTCATTATCGCAAGGCTGCATTTCATGCACAAAGCTCAGGGCGTTTCTCACTGGCTGTACTGCCATGTGAAGCGCACACCATGCGCTAAAGGCAGTATGAATGTTGATTATTTTGATGCCAATAATGGTGATGCTGGTGGTGGTGGTTATTCTGGTGCTGCTGCTGCTGGTGCTGCCGCTGCTGGTGATGGTCGTGCTACTGCTGCTGCTGCTGCATAATTCATGGTTTTACCGAATCCTAACCCGGTGTTTGTTCCTCATTTACACTCTACCTGTTTATGTTTGCGTGTCTCCAGTGAGGGAACAGAGAAAACCGAAGCATCTGATTCCAGTCAAGCCGTCTGTCATACGGACACGATTTTATGTTTCTGCGGTGCACGATTCCATCTACATTCCAATGCTGCCCCCGCGATGCTTCGTTTATCTGCTATATATTGCAGTGTGATCGTACCAGTTTAGCACACATCTAATTTCTTTGTTGGATACGTTTTTTAAAGTTATTAACTTCATTCCTTCTTTGAATACGATGACTACCAACATGATGTCTTGGAAACTTTGGTCTTTGGTGTGTGGTGTGTGTACCGAATTCGCAAAGTACAGGACGTAAGTCCGGATGGAAGTGCAGCTTTTCTGGTCAAAGGTGGCGGAAGGAATAGATATGAGCAGGCTTAAAAGGCCACACTACGTGAAAATCAGTTAAATCACAGTACAAATGTTCGTGCATATTTCAGTACAAGTCCGCCTGCAACCACATTGCACTTTTCGGTCTGCATAGATTACGTTTTCAGTCGACCAGCATGTGACGTTGTCATACTAAAGCTTGTACCACTCACTGGAAAAGACCGGGAAATTCAAGAACAAATTTTATGAAGCAGATTTCACCTGGCCCTGTTGTCGTTGCAAACATTGCGTCTGGAGTAGTTTGCTCTGTTTTGTGCTCGTGTCAGTTATCCTTGCAACTCAGAACGATTCTCGGAAAAGTAGGTGTCACTGTGTATGTATCCGTGCGTGTGTGTTTATAAATTATGCGTGTATGCGCGTGTGTGTGCGTGTGTGTGTACATGCGTGTGCGTGCGTGTGAGTGTGTGTGCGTGCGTGTTTCAAGTCTTCACTCTAACGAGGGCCCTACAGTCCAATAAGACAATGTTTTTATTTGTTTTTTAAGGAGTCGGCGTGGAGAAAGCAATTTTTTAGTGCAATTAAGGGGCCGTCCAAGGTTACCAATAATATTTTCAAAACGAAATGTTTTCGTTTGTGGGTGGGTGGGTTTGATGGAGTTTCGTTTTGAAAATAATTATTGAATGCTGATGGAGAATGCCCAGTTACTTCTGGGTGTCGAAAATTGACATCAATATTTTATTGGAATTCGTTTTACCTGCAGTAAAGGTGGGTGGGTGGGTGGGGGCTGAAAAATACTAAAACTTTTCGTTTTGTAAAAACAATCGGTAACCCCGGACGGCCCCTAAGAGTATAATAGATGCAGACATGGCCAGACAACAACGAGTTCATGGAATTTTTAAGAATTTTTATGTTATTCAAAATCGATTTTCGTGTTCCGCTCATCAGTGAATAGTATCGGAACTGAGTGTACTGTGTACAACAAAAATAGAACATTTTATAACAGCATAATTAAAAGTGTGAACAAAAAAGGAAGTGCTACAGCATTACATAATAGGTGTCAAGCATAGTGCTAACATATATAACTGAGTGCAGACTGCAGGCACAAAGCATGAGATGATACAGTGCAACATGACACAACATTTACATCTGCCACACACATAGGCATAGATTGTCAAGAAGAACAGCGGACGACTCCCATGAAACCAGGGTGGGTGGGCGGGCAACTTCAACTACCACGAGGAAAAACAAAGACCACGATGGCAGGTTCAACGGAGTTGCGCAGAATAAGAGCAAATGCACGAAAATATTTGTGAGTGAAAAATACGTTTTTTGCACTCTTTCGCTACGCTCAGCCGTGAAAAAACAAAACTTTTCACTCACAAAGCGACTGTTCAGTACACGGGGTAGTGGTCTACCAGAGCAATCACACTCACGATGTAAAGGATAATGAGGCCGATAGGAGAGCAGCACACATAGATTTGGACAAGGAAAACGAGCAGTGTGGCGCATGGCGCCAGTGTGCCAAAGTCTGCGTGAGATTGCACATGCTCATACATTCAAAAGAGACTTAAAGCGTCATTTCTCTCAGTACTGTTACGACATTGCTGGGATCCCTGGATTTTAAACTGTGTTTTTATTTCTTTTTCCCGTCGCGTGTGCATGTGCTGCTGTTGTCTGGCGCACTCCTGCACGTACTTCTCTGACATCCGATGCTTCATATTTTTATTTTTCCCGTCGCATGTGCATGTGCTGCTGTTGTCCAGTGCACCCTGCAAGTACGGCTGACATGCCAGGCTTCCTGTTTTTGTTTATTTGTTTTCTGACGTTTTCTGCTGGCTGAGCTCCTTGCTCTGTGTTTGGTCCGGAGACACCCCCTGATTTAGGTACCATTACCTTTGGGTTATCCGTCATAATAATAATAATAATAATAATAATAATAATAATCTGATAAAAACATTATCTTTTTCTGGAGGTCATTAACTAGCAATTGCCTGCAACTACTTGAAGCGGAAACTGTGGTTCATCGGCGAACAGTGAAACATTAGGGACAGACATCGGTAGATCATTGACGGTTTTTTTGACGTTTTTAAATATGTTTTTTCTGTTATCTATTTCTTATTGGACTCGGGCCCTCGTGAGAATGAAGACTTTAAACACAAATACAGATACACACACACACACAAACACGCACGGACACATACCTACTTTTCCATGCATACACACACATGAATGCACAACTACTTGTACACGCACACACAGGCACACTCGTACACGCACGCACGCACACACACGTCATTATGTTTCGTTATTTGAAAAAAAACGTTATCGCTAGATGTCTGTGTAAAGATGCGCATACAGATGGTTGACCAGGTAGCCATCGTTAAACTTTCTGCACGTAATCATGCCAAAATTACAAAAAACGTTAAACTTTTTGGTCGTCACACTTTCCGGTTTTACAGTACAGTATACAGTACAGTGAAGCCTGGTTTGTGCGACCACCCCACGGTGCAAGCAAAAGCGATCGTTAAAGCCAGGTGGTCTTTAGAACCAGGTCCACAGTGTTTGTGTAGAACTGTCGGTGCATGGAAAAACGGTCGTTAAGAGCAGGTGTACGAAGTTGAGTGAGAAGGAGAGCTCTGTGCCAGAACTTTACAGCCTAGAGAGCGTGTGTGGGCAGGCGTGTGTTTACCGCCATATTGCCAGGTGTGTCTTTACCACCATATTTATCAACCATAAGTTAAGAGCAGGTGGTCGCTAAACCCAGAGGTCGCTCACACCAGGTTTTACTTTACTACCAACACATATCCGACTGTGATCATCATTGGAATTTCCAAACAAGATGCAAAACAAATACGCATGAAACCACAGGGATGGTCATTAAAAACATAGACTTGCTGAGATTGACAGTGCAGGCTCCGTTGCACAATGACATACATTGATCACTGGTACACACGCACACACATACACACACGCGCGCGCGCACGCACACACACACACACATACACACACGCACACACACACACGCACACACACGCACACACACACACACACGCACACATACACACATACACACACAAACACACACACACATACACACATACACGCACACACACACACACGCACGCACGCATGCACGCACGCACACACACACACACACACACACACACACGAACACACAAACACACACACACATACAAACACACACACAAACACACACACACACATCAGCATACTGTAAATACAGTGCTCAGATGCGGACGTCGGATTGATCCGATCAAACACAGAACAAAAGAAAACAAAAACAAAAAACAGAAACAACCGATCAAGATAAGAGTTCAGACAAAACTCGTGTTCATATTTTTAAGAATGTCAAATAAAAACAAATGAAAAGCAACAGAGCTAGAGACGCAAAGAACATGTGGAGAATGAGCTACTCTTGGCGTAGAAAATAACCTTCGTTTCAATTTACAATGTCACATATGAAACTGAACTTGTCTGCACTGCCGGTCAATACTAATATTGGCCCTATTCCAAGTATTTGGACAAGTACTTGGCTTGATTCAGTCGCTTGTCCACTGTCCGTAGTCTAAACATTAGCCTGTGTGCAGACGCAAGCGCAAACACACACAAACACACACACAAACACACACACACACACACATACACATACACACACACACAAGGCAAAAGCCATAGCATTACACAACGTATGAGAAAAAGGCTACATGTATCCCTGGGTTGTGTGGCTAGCGAGCCGTACAGGGGCACATATTAGAAGTACATGTACACCAAATTCTATTTTTAAAGATTAGGGCCACGCATAGTTTTAAAATTCCATGTTTCGCGTCGACCATTTTCTGGAAAAGGCACGCGGGCGGGCGGAAAAAAAACAAAAACAGTCGAAAAACAAGACCCAATTCTATGTGTACTGAGCCATGGTGCAGACAGAATATCACTGCTAAACTGTCCCTTAAGTACAAAATGGCAAAATGTCGCCACAGGAGAGCTTGCAGAGGGGGCTGGAGTGATACAATAATAGCAAAAGACTCCATGGATGGCTCCTTCAGAACTTTGACATGGGTCGAGTGGAGTTCCACTCCTTCACGATAGTGGAAAATCTCGAAGTCCTTGACACCTGGAATCGCCGCTCGCTTGGTGTGCAGGCCCTAGCGGCTTGGAAAAATGGATACTTTCATCGCTCGCACCTTCTAACTTACCATCGTCTGGAATGCAAGATTGATAATCTCTGATCTCAGTGATCTGCCATACTGGCTAGAGAATGTTCGCCAGAATGGCCATCGATTGACTCGTTTCGGTTATTTTGTTATTGCCAACGATTCGAAAAGGTACGCAGGCGGTGAAGCGAAACATAGAAATAACTTGGTGTGGCCTTATGTCTGCCTTCAAGCCATACGTGTACATTTTCTCAAGCTCAGTGACCGCAGTACCATTGCACACCCCCGCCCCCTTCCCCTTTCCTACACTTCAATGAGTTCTCTGTTTCATCTCCAAATGTTTTATGTATTCAACTTCTCTGACTTATCCAAAATCTTTGTTACATCTCTCTATTCTCTCTGACTTCTCTTACTTTTTAATTCGTTTTTGTTGGCAAGTATGCATCATTCCCAATGAACATCTTCCAAACTACCATCACATAGTGATATGTCTAAGGCTCATGAAGTTGAATGGGGAAAGAAAGACTGAAGAAAGTATTGACTTGCGCCGCCAGGATTCGAACCAGGAACCCTCGTTTATGGACAACATTGCTCGACCACTAATGGGCCATTCACACTACGCCTGTTTTCGTCCGGATAGCCATGACAACATGGAACGTGGCGGGAAAATCGCACCCCTGATACGAAAATGTAGACGACGTATCCAGACCATGTACCGAGGTTTGTTCTGTCGTTCCCAGCAGTTTGTGTCCAAAAGAAGCTGTACACACAGCTGTATGAGCAGCGTGTGCGTGCCTGTGTGAATGCACCAGCATGAAAATGACGTCTGCCAGTACGTCGTATTCCAAAACGTGACGCGTATCGTAACGTAGTATAAATAGCCTATAAGCTCTGGTGCCGTGGCGAGCCCAGCAGCGACTGTTCACAACTTCCCTCGGACTCACTGAAGAGACTTCGAAATGCATTTGCACTAGTGTGTTTCAAAGTACTGGTGAAGCGTGTATGTAGCGAATCTTTCGGAACTATTTATGCATTTGCACTATGTTTGAGAGACTAAATTCAGCCAATTAAGCAATTCCGCGCATTCCCTTCTTTCGTGAAAGGATACGGCAGTTTCTTGACGAATTTGTGCTCCCATGTGGTTTGGCTGCCGTTCTTAAGTCACAAGATTGTCTTTGAGGTGGCCGGGCCCAAAGTCAACCCTGGGTTGTCATGGTTGGGTGCTCATAGTTTTCTTGACCAGCATGGATATTGCTTCGAACAGAATCAGTCTCTACAGGGATCAAATTGCACATGAAATTTCTGTTACCTCTGAAGCCTTGTTTAGCCTTCGAATTCTACATAGTCATTAATGAATATTGCTAACAACCGCTGAAAACTAGTGCTCAAAGTGTGCCAAAGATGTAAACCCCGTGTTATTCCAATCCCAATGGAGCTACTGCAATTTCCGCTACACATGGCAAAGTGCGTGCATGTGTATACGCTAGTATGTGCGCATGTGTTTGTGTCTGTATTTTGGTGCTGTGTGCTGAAACCGTACGCAACTATTGAAATCTCTTTAAAAGTGCATTCTTACCGTCTTCTTGCAGACTTGCATGCATACAGCATATACAGCCCCGGGAACGACTTCATTCTTCTGCATTGGCGATAGTGAAGACGCACGAATAGCTCCAGCAGCTGTCATGTTCAGGACATAAGCAGTTCTCTCCTCCAATAAAAAGGCATTGCGATACCCTGCCTGAGGGGACTTATTCAGCAACTGCCTCAGGACAGACTTCAGACAGGGAACCTCGGAGGCTTTTGGCAGGCGGCGACCAACGGATAAGCAGGTTTCAAGATGGTCGGTGTAGGTTGAGCTGCGTGAGTTTGAACCGACTGCTTGTACATTGAAATAGGCATTCGTTACTAAGCACCGGTTCACTGCAAGCACAACATGGGACAGACAATGACACAAACGTGTTGTGTGTCTGTGTGTAAGCAATTCATAGACCAAGATGAGGGGTGGGTGGTGGGTGGTGGTCGTGGTGGTGGTGCTGGCGCTAGTGGTGCTGGTGATACTAGTGCTGGTGTTCGTGCTGGTCGACACGACGTGTTTATTACAAAAATCAGAATGTGAGAACAACAATGGTCCGAGAACTCAAAGCATTCAAATATTACGAAAGGAAAAGTGTCAGCACCGACGCAATCCACACAGTCAAGTAATCCAATTTAGTAACCAAACGTTTTCGTTCCCTTCTCATCATGGGTAAGTACAGGAAATAATGGAAAAATGTCAAAATACAGCAACTTATAAGAGCTACAGCAAAAGCAAAGATCGAGAACCTCACGCTATACGTATGGAAAAAATAAAATTCAGCAGAACAGGTCAAAAACAGGGTGAAGGTGAAGAAATGGCTAAAACATAATGAAAACATCAGTGAGGAGAAGCACTCCTGACACTTTCACGAGGATTAGCGCCAAACAACTGAAGTGACAAAACATTTTCCTTCTGAACACATAGTTCAGGGGACAACTTCCGAATATAATATTATAACGCTTCCAAAACACACTTGACTGTGTGGATTGCGTCGGTGCTGACACCTTTTCTGTCAAAAATGTATACGCCTCCAATTTTTTCCTTACATTCAAATATTAGAAAGGAAAGGGACATATGGATACGAGTTAAGAGTAACTCTCCATCACTGGATACTATATACAGTCAGAAAGTGCAATAACTAGGCACAAAACTGACAGAGTACTGAGACATTCAATGTCCTGACACCTAGCTTCACCACATCTTCGTAGCTCGTAGCTCGTATCCATATGTCCTTTTCCTTTCTACATTTATTTATGGCTCAACATCCGAGTTTCAAATTCAAATATTAGTTAGTGTTAGTGTTTTAATGCTGGCGCTGGTGCTGGTTCTGGTGCTGGTGCTAATATAATGGACATACCGGTGCCTTGTACTTGTAGAGTGCTGGTGTTTACAGTGCTGGCCACCACACACGCGGTGCGCTACCAAGTATCGGTCATTAGACTGGTTAGTCTCATACATGTACATGTACAGCCATAATTATCATATTGGTGGTGAATATTCACTATGAGATGACAATCTAAAAACTTTTTAGATTGTCATCTCATTATTATTTATTATTATAGGCTTTTCCGCGTTGGCATCGCCAAGCAAGCTTGGCTAGCCTTCGCATAAGCTGCTCCACAATGAGACGAAACAATGAATGTATGTATACACGATCTAGGACAGAACGAAGGTTGAGGATATTTTTGAAGAAAGCTGCAAGTTGTGTTGAGGAACACAAAGTTACAAACTCTACGAAAGTAAACTGCAAGAAATGTTTTGGGGTTGATCTCATGATTATTGTAGTCACAGGTTGTGTTAGTAGCATTCAAGGTTGTGTTTTCACAGGTATATTGTTTACATTCCTATTCTTTTACAGGATAATATTTTCACAAAATATGTTGGTCAATGAGTTATGTTATGGTACACCGTACGGCCATGCAGCTGCCACAGGTAGAAGCAGTATTAGGCTTTGATGTATGCTTTTATCACATTGCTGCATAGGTCTTTCCAGTCTTGTCGTGACTGGGAGATGGCATGGAGGTTCTCAAGTTCCTCGCGTTTCTTGAGCGACCCCCCGATACGCTGCAGGTCCTGGTGCAGACTCAGTGGCAGAGTGGTACGTGGCCGGCCCCGCCAGGTGGCAGCGGAACTTGGGTTTTCGAAGTATGCTGCCATCATAACGCGTGCTGGTACATCGTCGTTTAGTCTCAGGACATGGCCAAAGAGCCGCCACCTCGCTCTCACAATGTCATCTCATAGTGAATATTAATAATAACACCCGCCGCTCAGACATGCATGTGTGGCCATACAGTACGATTTTGCTACTTACATTTCCTGCACTGCTGCTCTATTCCGTAGGGATTATTGAAGTCTGGCGTGGTAAGGCTCCATCCCAACAAAGCATTGCAAGCTAGATATCCACGAGGTGTGTACCCATCATCACATGTGGGCAGCACAGTACGGCCTGCTGGTCCAGCAGGTATGACACCATTAGCAATACTTGTTTTCGAGCACCGGAGATCTGCGGACACCAGGGTAAAAGGAAAATCTGACTCAGCAGAAGACCCAACACCTGCAGTAGTATCCACAACGATATGCACAATTAGTCTGCCCATACAAGACACACAAATGTAAAAACAAATTCACGGTTCCCGTCAGACTCGGGTAGAGACCGAGTTTTTTGCGTCCGTAGCAACGCCATCACCCTTCAAGGATCAAGGCGCAGATGCAGCTCCTAAAGCGGTGGGAGGTGAGTAGATCAAGTGTAGTAATCATAATAACGTGAAAATCGATTTTGGATAATATTTGTTTCTAATTCCTTTTTTAAAATCCGTTGTTGTTTGGCCATGTCTGCATCAATTATATTCTTTATTGCACTTACAAAATTGCTTTCATGCCAACAATGCAACAGATACGCCACTTACGATCAGAACACAAGCCCTCCGTTCGTTCCCAGCCGTTCGCTGTACATTGTACCTTCCTCGTCGAGTGGTGACCCTCATCACATGTGGCAGTGGCCGACAGATCCACAAATGTAGCAAGCAGATTGCCATTTTCCACTCTCATTTCAGGGCACTCATCTGATAAACGAGCACAAGGAAAAATCGTGAATTAAGGCCTATGTAGGGAACAGCATGTATCAATACTATCATGAACAAGGAACCTCCAAAAATCAAGCGATTTATAAAAATAATATTTCTGTAGAACCATCAGAAAACCAGGGATTTGTAATATGTGCTAGTACATGTATCTTGAGAACCATTAGAAATCTTGAGATTTTTCAAATGCGTAAACATGAGATCTCTAATGATGTAGCAGGTAGTTTCTCATTGTTTCTCGATGACTGCAATACTCAAGTGATGGCAACATTACATTATTATCTTCTTCTTTTCTTCTTTTTCTTCTTTTTCTTCTTTTTATACTATGTGCTCATCCCTACAAAGTAATGGGGTAATGAAAGAGACAAAATACAAAGACAAGAAAGGAGTAGTAGGTGCTACAAGAGCTGTGCAGGTCAGGCGCAGCGCACTTCTCCGACCATTCCCGTCTCGGAATCAACATGGACTGTGCGGGACAAGTCTCCTCTCATCTTTGCTGTGGTTGAAATTCTCTGTCACCAACACCACAGAGGTTATCTCTGCGGAGAGCACAATCAGTGGGAAGCTGGCAACTTCTCTGGTAGCCACAGTACGCCCTCCGTCTTTTCATGATGTTTTAAGTTTCTCCTACATGTAAATATGCATGTACCTGCTTTCAAATATTTTCTGAATTTTTGTCTAATGCAGCGAATGCCGAATTGCGCTTGTCTAATATGCGTGTGCCTCTTTAAACGGTTCAAATGACTTCCGCTTGTTGCACGAGAGAAATGCCTGTCTATTTTCCGAAACAGTGCAACAACTTGATAATATGGGGATAGACAGCAGCTTTCAGCCTACTATGATCAACGAAATGATTCGAACTAGGTGTGAATGAGGTCGGCCAGACAGCACGTGTAGCTACAATGTATGAGAAGAAACCACCCTGAATCACCGCTGCCATAAATAGCTGTGAAAACTAGCAGAGAAACACTTGATGGAGAGACAATTGACTTACATCGAATGCACTTGTAACTGCCCTTGCTGTTAACACATTCAGTGCCCTCTGGGCAAGGTGCATCCGTGAATTTGCATTCATTCCAATCTGAGCACAGGAAATGCAGTGAAGAGAGAGAACGAGAGAGAGGGAGAGGGAGAGGCAGAGGGAGAGAGAGAGAGAGACAATGACTCACACTGTTTGTATTTAACGCAATAAATAGAGTAAGCTGCGCACTCAGTACAAACACCATCAGCAAAACTATTGCGTTAATTACCTTCCTATCTCCACGTACACTTTTTGTATTGTTTATTTTATTTTATTCCCGTAGCTATGCAGAAGACGTTACTTCAGTAACGTCTGGCGCTAGCCAGGGTCCACACAGTTTTAATTTGGTGTTTGTTTGTTTGTTTGTTTGTTTGTTTGTTTGTTTATTTGTTTGTTTGTTTGTTTGTGTCACGCCTCGCGTTATCCCGTATCTGTCCCGTACTGTACCGTACCAGCAAAGACAGCTGACCACAATATTTTTGTTTGTTTGTGCCATCGATATGCCTAGCGCTATCCCGTACCTGTCCCGTACCATCAAGAGTACGGTACCATCAAGAGAATGAGTATATATGCGAAGTGTATCGGGGGAATGCATTCAGTGCAGTAACATTTTCTGTGGGTTTGTGTGCGAGGCCGAGATCCCACTAGCAGGCTGGCTGGGCCGCCTGTCGACCAGCCCGGGAATCGCATGTAGGCCGATAGCATAATCATTATAACGTATATACAGTCATTTAGATCTATAGCAGGGAGTCATATTATGTAAACGACTCCCTGCTGTATGGGGAGATTTTCTGAAGAAAAAAACGAAGTAGGGAGACGAGTAAATGCAATCAGAATGGATGTTAGTTGCCGTCAGTATAATAATAATAAGAAGAAGAAGAAGAAGAAGAAGAACGCCCGTGATCGGCAGAGTCAGCGCCGGTCCCAGGAAACGTCAGGACAGACATCCCGTCGACTCCAGAACGCTCGTGATCGGCAAAGTCAGCGCCGGTCCCATAGCTATGCAAAAGACGTTACTTGTACTTCAGTATCTCATTGAAACGTTTTTGCAATACGATGATGTAGCTAATCAAAGGAAAAAGCATTTCCATCAGTTCTAACAACATGCACGATGAGCTAGGCAACAAAGCATAGCGCAGGGCCCTGAGCTTCCAAGCTCTCTCGTTTACTACATCACCAGAAAGATTCTCCAAAATATAGGAGTTCCCTTGAAACACGATCTTTCGCACTTTCAGGTGCGCTAGGTGAAACACGAACTTTCACATCTTTCCATCCTAAACGCAGTAGGAACATGAATGGCGGATTCGGATCCGAATAGTGATGACTGTAGGCCTTGTTATGTGACATTTTCAGAACCATGCAGGGCTTTTGAGGGGAAATCTTTGAATGCTTCTCCTCTAGAATCTCCATACCAACATGCACGAGAATTTCCACCAGAGCAAGTAGCCAATTCGGCCGGCTTTCTGCAAGCAGTGTCTACATAGGGCTGTTAAATGCAAACAATAGGAGGACAGAGAAAGTGTTTTAGAAAAACACTTTCTCTGTCCTCCTATTGTTTGAACCAGCTCTACCACTTGGTATTGAGCACTCTCTTGGACAGCCTGGAACCTCTCTGTTTTATAGGGCTGTTAAATGTATGATTCAGGAATGTAGGAGATCTGAACGTCATGCCTACATGCATTACGTATGCTAACCCCATCCCAAAGCGCACTGTGCCTTCTTTGTTTCTAGTTAGACTTGCATTGAAAACGGAGGTCAAAGAAGAAATTAATCTCGTTACAATAAAGAAAGGTAAAGGACAAAACGTTACGAGTTATGACAAACTGTCCACCAACGTAACCAGATCTTATACAGTCAGCAAGTGCGACAAAATGGCACAAAACTGACAAGGAGTACTGAGACATTTTACTGACTGTATAAGGTCTGGTTACGTTGGTGGACAGTTTGTCATAACTCGTAACGTTTTGTCCTTTACCTTTGTTTATCGTAACTATATTGGCTCACCATCCGAGTTCTAATCTCGTTACATCAGTAATAATCGGTTACATCACATACTTGTACATGTACTTGCCAGAAGAGAACTCGGCCCTTAAAATACCGTTTGAGATACACTTGAATTGAAATTGTGATTTGAAACACAAACACTGCTAACTCCTAGGTATATAGTGTACGTACCTTTTGCACAAATGAAGGCGTGCGTTGTTTGATTGGTCTCTACAATGGTGTCATTGGTCCCAATATCAATAACACGCATTGAGTTGTGTTTTTCTTTTACCCATACGTGGCGTATTCCTTGCTTTTGAAGACCGGATAGCTGGTCCTAGATTTCAGGGAGCAAATAATGTTAACACAAACACACATGAAACCCTACGTAAGAAAACTTGAAAACCTAATAGTGCCTCTGCGCGCGCACACACACACACACACACACACACACACACACACACACACACACACACGCACACACTCAGTGCGGAAGCAGAGCAGTAACACACGAGCCACAGAGTTGTCTGAAGATTGCCATCTGGCATGAAACTTTTAGTCACACCAATCCAGACGCGTGGTACTCTGCGACTCGTGTGTCATTCGAAAGCATTTTAAAACCATACTGAAGATCCGTATAGTCAAGTATAATTTGGCACATACAAAATACCACCTACTTCAAGTACACACACCTACCGTGTAGCAGGCAGACCTAAGCAGCCGACGATGATCCCTCATCCGGAGAACATCAATCTGTTGCTCTTTGCAGGCCTCTCGGGCAGCGCGGAACTCGATCGGCTGGCTGGTGATGCTTACGTTGAACCCCCGGCAGTAAAACGTCGAACCTTAACAGTGAGCAACAATTCACAGTACACGTTTACTTTCAGTGGTATGAATCGAAGCTAGTACATGTTGGTTGGTTGGTTGGTATATTTTATTTTACTTCGCCAGAAGGAACAGGCATTGCTGCCTTCTTGCCTGGACAAGTGGATTGTCCAAGCTCTCACAAAAAGACGAAGAAAGGAAAGAATATTACATGAGAGTGTGAAGCATGCAATCTTATAAGAGAAAATTCCATGAGAGAGTGACGCATGTACATGCGAAACTTGAGGCAAGAAAAAAGGAATGCTTGCCGTGTACAGTCAAAATTATGAGATTTACATGTACATGTATGGATGGGATGCAGATCTTATGCTGCACTGCAAATATGATTCCGCAGAAACTAAAAAAATTGCGGTTGCAGTTTGTCAAAAGTGTTGCTTGTCGTCCATAGCCTGGCAGAGAATGATACTGTGACTGGTGCTTGATAGTAGCCAAGAAATATAGTCATGTACCGACTCTCTTTGCACACCGGTGTCCTGGCCATATTTGGGGCTAACGAGGATTTTTTGCATGTTACCGATTGATGCTTTTGAATGCACTATGGCAGATTAGTCAAAAAGAGATACCACAGCAGCCACCGCTGAAACTATAGGTTAACACCGACCGAGACCCCAGCATCTGCAATAGTAATGTGCTGCTACACAAGAAGGTACTCCAGTTCACGCCATCGCTCAGCTAACGTGTGATCCAATCCTGCATGAGTTACGGGTACATAGACTAGACCTTTGCGGATTATGCGGGCAGAAAAATTGCAGAATTCGGTACTTTTTCTGGTAAGTTTCATGCATGTTTGGTATGTGGATAAAGAAATGGAGCAGAATTCGAGGAATTGTCCGCCATAAGGTTTGTATGGTTCTGCCAATTTCACTGCTTTTCGAGCCGAATATGCCACCTTTTCGAGCATTATCCGCCAATGCCTAACATGGACACTTTTGCCCCGTGATCTGGCAGAGGTATAGGGTCAGAAAGGATGTCCACTGAGCGGGTTGGAAGTATTTTGGTTGAATGATTGAAATGGGAATGGGGTAAACTTCAAACTCAAGGTAAACAGTCAGGGGAAGTGAACTGCCTGAAAAGAGAAAAAAATGCCAAATCCACTGGGACTCGAACCCGGGACCTTGCTTTGTCATGAGCAGTGCTCTAACCAACTGAGCTATGGGACCAGGCCAAACCTAGAAGGGCTCGAGTCCTGGTGGGTCTGGCATTTTTCTCTCTTTTCCGGCAGTTCACTTCCCCTGACTGGTTGAATGATGCAAGTGCTAATATGAGCATGTTGTCTGGTGCAAGTGTATGGGTGTTGGTCAGTCCTAGTACCAATGTACCAGCTGGCACCAGTACGCAAACGCTTATGGAACATGGTTACGTTCGCTGGGTGGAAGGACATCATTCCTTCCTGTCTTCTTCCTGCCTGTTTTCACTTGCCCATGGTTTTCATCATGCTGCATTACTTTCTACTCTTCACTCATGCCACTGCAACTGTACATGTACATCATTCAATATGGTGAACACTAGGCACTGGCGGATAATGCTCGAAAAGGTGGCAGATTCTGCTCGAAAAGCAGTGAAATTGGCAGAACCATACAAAACCTTATGGCGGACAATTCCTCGAATTCTGCTCCATTTCTTGATCCACATACCAAACATGCATGAAACTTACCAGAAAAAGTACCGAATTCTGCCAATTTTTCTGCCGGCATTATCCGCAAACTTAGGCGCAAAGGCCTAGTGAACACCTTCATAGGCGACCAGCCTCTGGGTAATCCTATAGTAAGATAATATTTTTAGACTGGGTACACATGCACATTATGGTATAGATAGGTTTTGGTCCTATTGGAAGTCACACATTTGGTACCCCACGTTATTACCACACAAGCTGGCACTCATGACACGATTTTTTCTTTAGTTTTTGTTTTGTTCCCGCTTGTTTTGGCACCAATATTTTTTAATACCATGTAGCACGGTGTACTGTGGTCTTGATCTTTCCGAATATCAGTACAGTACTTCAGTACAATGCATATTCACTGGTTTGAGGGAAAGATGTAAACAGGAAACGTCTGAAGAAAAAATAACCTGTCACCACCAGAACAATGCATCTATCTCAACACGACTGCAAACTGTTAACCCTTACCGGATTTGAAACTCGGATGTTTAATCAACAACACAATTAATGATCAAGAGGGAGATCCTGATGATCGAAACAGCTGCTGTCTGAAGGAGCAGAGTACCAACTGAAGTATCGTTTTGCTGATGGTGTGCTGTGGCAACGTGTTGAGGTGTGGTGTGGTGTGGTGGTTGATAAGAAACAAAATTAATGTGAAAAGGAAGAGCCCATATAGATAGGATGTAGGACAATTTTTCTTCAGTCTTTTCCGTTTCAACTCCATCAAACTGACGATTATCATAACATATTTTAAGAAAAGAAGTCCTGAAGGGCCTGCTCACCTTGACATTCCGTCGGTAACAAACAACTGACAGCAGCGAAAGCGAGCAGGACTAGCGACGGAAGCATCGGCACGGACATGCACAAGTTACCACGCGACATGTTTGCCTGCATAGGACCAATGTCAATGAGTTAAGGACCACAGCCACACGAAAATACAACGGCACCCTTGAGTAAGATACTAAGACCAACAGTTACTACTATAACAGCCTCAGAACAACCTGATAAAAGCAGATCACCAGAATCAACTCAAGACTAGGTCCTCATCTGCCATCTAGCATGCCGGGTACAAACCCAAATGACCCGTGAGCAACTTACTAAATCAGTAGCACGTCGTGGATCTTTGAAACAGGAAGGAGAACACTCTTCGATGACAGCTGGAAGCGAGAGTCCTTAAGATGCCACCTCACGATGAAGCGAGAATATCTGCAATGGTTTTTGGTCCTCGCCAGTCTGTTATAACTTATATGCTTGGTTGGCGAGTGGAGGCCTTCACGCGGAGCCTTTGCTACAGACGCCAATTTTGTACTTCGCTTCGCGAGAAGGGCTCCCTTATACGGCTGGCTGGCTATGGTGCCCCGATGGACGCCTTGATCTCGGCGCAGCCTACACAGTATATGGATAGTGGGGCCAAACATGGTGTCGGTGTTGGACAATGGCTGCGTGACCCATCCTGTATAGAGGTTATGCGATAACGTCAAATCCGCCATATATAGGAGCCCATTGGGGTGGCAAAATGCCCAAAGCGCGTACAGAAACCCCTTATGTAGAAGAATTTGGGGTGGCAAGCGTATTAATACTATTATCTCTTAATTTGCTAAATCCTATATATAGGATTTTGGTCATATTTTTCAACTCAAAATGGGTGTGGCACGAGCATAGGGAAACATATGTGACCAATTCTTCCGCGTTAGGTCTTAGTCGATATGGAGAGTTGAATAAGATATTTTTTCAAATACTAACATCTAAGGTTCCCGCCACGAACCTGCAAACTACCGCCCTATCTCTCTTCTTCCCTGCGTGTCCAAAGTATGTGAACGCATCTTTTATGACCACTTATACAGACATGTTTCGCCGTTTCTGAGTCCCGCACAATCTGGGTTTCGTAAAGGCGACTCCACCTCTCTTCAACTGACCCGCATCGTGCAGCAGGTGTGCCAGCATAGGGATAACAGAGCGCTTGCTGGCATTTGCTTCTTTGACTTGGCCAAGGCTTTTGATACCGTCTGGCATCGAGGACTTTTGGCAAAGCTCGAGCATGCATTCAGGGTACGCAAACAGCCACTCTCCTGGCTGAAATCTTATCTCTCTGGGCGTTATCAGTACGTAACTGTGCTTGGCACATCCTCGGCTGCAGAGCCAGTATTGTCGGGCGTTCCTCAAGGATCAATTCTTGGTCCCCTACTATTTATAATTTACGTAAACGACTTACCTGCAGTCTTCCCTGGAACGTCTCTGTTTGCTGACGACACGACCCTTCTCACCTCATCAGCTTCCCTCACTGGCCTGAAAAACAACTTGCGTGCTGGCATTCAGGAAGTTCTTTCCTGGATGTCGTCCTGGAGGTTGTCCCCAAATCTATCAAAAACAAAGATCATGCTCTTCCCGCCCCAGCCGGAGTTCACAACCCTCATCCATGCCAACTTTCCAAATCCAATTGACATAGTGTCTTCTCACAAACACCTTGGCATTGTGATTGACTCTGCACTCTCTTGGGTACCTCACATCGAATATATATTATCTGTAAAAAAATCAAGTAAATCCTTAGGAATTCTCTCCCCCCCACTGCTCCTACCTCCCACTTTCTTGCAAGCTTCTTTTTTATTTCGCCTACCTTCGCCCAATATTTCATTATGCAGATACGTCTTGGGTTGGGTTATCCTCTTCCGCTGCTGCAAAGCTTGAAATACATCACAAGAAAATCCTTAAAATTCTCCTCCGTCAACCCCGCATGCTCTCATCATCCGCCCTTTATAAAATCGCTCACACAACCCCGTTATCACATGGACGCAGTGCACACCTGGCTTCTCTTGTCCATTCTATTAAGCTTGAGTTGTGCCCACCTCATCTCATGTGTTTTAATTGGTTCTCTTCTCTAAGAACTAGAAACTCACTCTTACTCCCTAAGTGTAACTCATCCACTCTTTTGCGCTCCCCTCTCTTTATTGCTTATTCTGTTTGGCTCACTCTACCCAGAGAAGTTAAGGACCTGACCTCACTCCGCCTGTTTAAGATCCGTGCCGCCCCTTATTTACTACGACATGCATAGCTCATTATCCACATGTCCTTTGCGTCTCTGTGTTTTTCACTGTTTTTATTTGACATTATCTTTCTCTTTCTTTACGGAGTTGTTGCTGTTCATTTTGCTACTCTTTCTTTTTCCCTCCCCTTACTTTTATTTATCGCCGTGGTTGGCAATCACCCACTCTCTTTAACATTGGCCGGTGTTTCCACCGAGTCTTGAGATGTTGTAATAAATATAATATAAATATAAAATATATAAGGCTCATCTCCTTGCGCAATATTTTTTAGGCCTGTGCCCTATTTTTTGAACCCTATATATAGGAATAATCTACGTGGAGATAAAAGTTTAATAATAGCAATGAAAAGTATGAATGCCGCAGACATCACCACGCAACATGACAATTTGTTCAAGGTTTGGTTTTGTGTGTTTCCAAAATCGATTTTCACGTTCCGATCATCAGTGGAAATACGGAACTAAAGAGATCAAGGGAAAAACAAAGGTTAAAAATCCAAAGAAGTGTGACACATGACGGGTAACTTGTGGTAAGTTTTACAAAAAGTGAGAACTAAAATAAAGAGTAAGTGTGACAAACGGGCATGAACAGTGCAGAAACAACTCATGAACACGGGGTGCAAACTCACGAAAATAACCTAAGTGCTAAAACATGTTCTTTTTGCTTACACAAATCGGGCTTATGCGTACGAATACAAACAGCTTCAAGGACCTTCAACTGCTGGACATAACGGGCACGACACAGTACAGAGAAGTGGGATTTGAGATTCTAGGTGGACCTTGTTTTATCCTTAAAATTGGTAGTTTCACGACGGCATGTGCGATATGTCGTCATGAAACTACCCTGTGCCGCACCTGTAATGTTCAATTGCACATTCACTGCTTCAGTCCTTCCCATGACACCAGCTGAACAGTGCTGCTCAAAATTCCAATCCTTGCTCAAAATGGGTATTCATGATGTCCTATGAATCTGAAAAGTAAACATGCATGCCTCAAACATATTTACAGCTTCTAATAAAACCATTATGCTCTTATTATGGGTCATGAATGACTCATGATGACCAATAACAACGGCATAAAGGTCACGCATTTTCAAATCCTATATATAGGACTTTTGCCCAGCAAATTAAGAGATATGACGTGTATCGCATAACCTCTTATGCACTCGTTACAGCATCAAGCAATCATGCCCGGTCCCTACTACTGGCTCTAGCTCCCGCATAATAATAATAATAATAATAATAAGAAGAAGAAGAAGAAGAAGAAGAAGAAGAAGAAGAAGAAGAAGAAGAAGAAGAAGAAGAAGAAGAAGGAGAAGAAGAAGAAGAAGAAGAAGAAGAAGAAGAAGAAGAAGAAGAAGAAGAAGAAGAAGAAGAAGAAGAAGAAGAAGAAGAAGAAGAAGAAGAAGAAGAAGAAGAAGAAGAAGAAGAAGAAGAAGAAGAAGAAGAAGAAGAAGAAGAAGAAGAAGAAGAAGAAGAAGAAGAAGAAGAAGAAGAAGAAGAAGAAGAAGAAGAAGAAGAAGAAGAAGAAGAAGAAGAAGAAGAAGAAGAAGAAGAAGAAGAAGAAGAAGAAGAAGAAGAAGAAGAAGAAGAAGAAGAAGAAGAAGAAGAAGAAGAAGAAGAAGAAGAAGAAGAAGAAGAAGAAGAAGAAGAAGAAGAAGAAGAAGAAGAAGAAGAAGAAGAAGAAGAAGAAGAAGAAGAAGAAGAAGAAGAAGAAGAAGAAGAGAAGAAGAAGAAGAAGAAGAAGAAGAAGAAGAAGAAGAAAGAAGAAGAAGAAGAAGAAGAAGAAGAAGAAGAAGAAGAAGAAGAAGAAGAAGAAGAAGAAGAAAGAAGAAGAAGAAGAAGAAGAAGAAGAAGAGAAGAAGAAGAAGAAGAAGAAGAAGAAGAAGAAGAAGAAGAAGAAGAAGAAGAAGAAGAAGAAGAAGAAGAAGAAGAAGAAGAAGAAGAAGAAGAAGAAGAAGAAGAAGAAGAAGAAGAAGAAGAAGAAGAAGAAGAAGAAGAAGAAGAAGAAGAAGAAGAAGAAGAAGAAGAAGAAGAAGAAGAAGAAGAAGAAGAAGAAGAAGAAGAAGAAGAAGAAGAAGAAGAAGAAGAAGAAGAAGAAGAAGAAGAAGAAGAAGAAGAAGAAGAAGAAGAAGAAGAAGAAGAAGAAGAAGAAGAAGAAGAAGAAGAAGAAGAAGAAGAAGAAGAAGAAAGAAGAAGAAGAAGAAGAAGAAGAAGAAGAAGAAGAAGAAGAAGAAGAAGAAGAAGAAGAAGAAGAAGAAGAAGAAGAAGAAGAAGAAGAAGAAGAAGAAGAAGAAGAAAGGGTTTGCTCCCCACACCGGAGCTCGCGCTATTCCGCCGACTTTACTTGACACTTGACTGACTCACGACTGCCAGTCAAGTGTCAAGTAAAGTCGGCGGAATAGCGCGAGCTCCGGTGTGGGGAGCAAACCCTTTCTTACAAATATCGCCGAAGTCGCAAACCACTACTTCGTAATAATAATAATAATTATTCAACCACTACTTCGTAATAATAATAATAATAATAATAATAATAATAATAATAATAATAATAATAATAATAATAATGTAGAAAGGAAAAAGACATTATGGATACGAGTTAAGAGTAACTCTCCATCACTGTAACATGATACTTTATACAGTCAGAAAGTGCAATAACTAGGCACGAAACTGACAGAGTACTGAGACATTCGACGTCCTGACACCTAGCTTCAACACATCTCCGTAGCGCTAACCGACAGCCTTCCAACTTGGAAGGTTCAAGGTTATGGAAAGACCAAAGAGGGGAAGGCAAGCGCAACGAAAACGAGCAAAAGCTACAGTCCCAACGGAACAAAGAATGTCGATTGCTACTGGACCGGATGACGAGACCAGTACGATATCTGACAAAGCGGTCTAACTACAATTCTGTCAGTTTTGTGCCTAGTTATTGCACTTTCTGACTGTATAAAGTATCATGTTACAGTGATGGAGAGTTACTCTTAACTCGTATCCATAATGTCTTTTTCCTTTCTACATTTATTTATGGCTCAACATCCGAGTTTTACAATAATAATAATAATAATAATAATCCATGTCCGCAACTACCTGGGCCAACTTCTCTCTCAAGTGTCTGAGGATGTGCAGCTGGAGCCACCGCTGCAACCTCTACCGACGGTCCGCACGTTTGACCATGGTCCTGCCCTGCTCACTGCGGACGACGCCAGACCGGACATCAAGGCCAGGGGGTTTTGGTCGGTACAGACTGATGCATTTTTTGATGTAAGGGTGTTCTATCCCAACGCACAGTCGTACCGATCTCGCCCGCTGGCTGAAGTGTTCCAATGGCACGAGCGTCAGAAGCAGTCGGCATACGGTGCCCGGATCCGGGAAGTTGAGCACGCGTCGTTCACCCCGATCGTCCTGTCTTCTGCTGGTGCCCTGGCGAAGGAGGCCACCCGGTTCCTGAAGCTGCTCGGAACGAAGCTCTCCACCAAGCTCTCGCAGCCTTATCCCCTCGTGATGGGAAAGCTGCGGACGGACCTGGCTTTCAGCCTTGTCCGCGACTCCGTCCTGATGGTTCGTGGGAGTCGCCGTGCATTCCGTGCACCTGGTCTGGCGGCGGATGTGGATGCTGTTTCTGTGGAGGCCCGCATTCCCGCCACAACGTGACGCTAAGTCCTCCTGGGGTTTGCCGCTCTCCGGTCCTCTTTCATCCCGTTCTCCCCCTTTTTTTCTTTTTTTTGGGGGGATTCTTTGTACTTCGTCTTTCTTGTTTTTCTTGTTCTTTTGTTTTTTGTAGGACAGATTTTTGGTGTACTGATTTCGGTTGTTGTTGTGTCTGACTCTATTCCCAATATCTAATTCTGTGGTTGGTTTTCCAACTCATTGGGTTGTAGTTTCCATCACGAGTTATAATACGGAGCATCAGCAAATCGAATTTTCGATTGAAATTCGAGAATCGTCACCAAAAGCACTCAATCAGTCGAAACTAGGGCTTTGTTCGACTGAAAAATGCCCGCAAAGAGAAAATACTTTTCGAATACTTTTCGAATGCTCCGCGCGTGCTCTAGTACACCATGTACACGGCGCCCTACGAGTACTCATACTTGCGCATGTAGCTACTACTACTGTACTACTACTAGTAGTAGTAGTAGTTCTTACTGTAGTCGTAGTTGTAAGTACACATGCACAAGGCACAGTCGAACCGGACTTCTTGACGCTTTTTTCTTTCCTCTCTCTCGAACTGTGAAAAGGTTTGTCAAGTGTGCTTTTTGTTTCATTTCAAGATCCTGGAATCGTGGCTTTTTTCACCAACTACCAGCCCCGCGGTATATGCCTCCTGCTCCCAGTCACCCTGCTGGCGTTGCCTCGGCATCTGCGTCTATGGTGAGTTCCCCGCAGGGAGAGGGCAACTCAAAGTGTGCCAAATATTTGAGGTTCGACCTCACCATGGATCTCATTCTGCTGAGGCAATGTTGGGCCCACCCTCAGCTATTCGTCCGCGGGTCTCCTGATATGCAAGGGCAGGGGATAGCGGAGGAGCTCGGCCGAGATCCGCCTTTTCAAGGGGTCTCCAAGAGAGATCCTATCGCCAATAGCCTGAATCGGATGAAGCATCCGCCGCTTCGCGTCATCCTCAACGGCAATGAGAAACAGCAGCAACTCCGTTCTGTCCAGGTGACCTTCAGTGAACTCAAGGAAGAGAAGCGAATCCAACAAATCGACTTGCTCTGCAACAAACGCAGCCATTGGACATCTCAAAATCCCAGTCCTCAACTACCATGACTGCTCAGGCTAGAGAACTCGATTCGAAAATACTGGACTGCGCTACATGCTGAACCTCTTTTTCATTCGAATTTTCGGTCTGATTTTCTCTTTGCCATTCGAATAATCAAATCGAAAATTCGATTTGCTGATGCTCCGTAATAATAATAAAATAATTTGAAAGATACGAAGTAGTGGTTGCGACCTCGGCGATAATTTGTAAGAAAGGGTTTGCTCCCCATACCGGAGCTCGCGGAATAGCGCGAGCTCCGGTGTGGGGAGCAAACCCTTTCTTACAAATTTGAAAGATAATAATAATAATAATAATTTAAAAATTCGACGAGGAGACAATAATTTTAATATGGCAATAAGTAGGACGAGCTGAAGCGACATGTGGACTACTTTGCTTCAGCTCGTCCTACTTATTGCCATATTAATAATAATAATAATAATAATAATTTGGAAAGGTTTGGGAGAACTTCAATTTCAAATGATCAGTCAGGGAAGTGAACTGCCTGAAAAGAGAAAAAAACGCCAGACCCACCAGGACTCGAACCTGGGACCCTGCTTGTCATGAGCAATGCTCTAACCACTGAGCTATGGGACCAGGCTGAACCTAGAAGGCGCTGACAAGTTTTTCACTTCAAAGGCAGCTCACAACACGTGCCACACATACTGATGGCACTTGGGTCTTTTTCCCTCCCCCAGGGGACCAACCACGGTCAGTTTCTGGAAACTACCAGAGGTGAAAGAAAGTGATTAAATTTGGAAAGGTTTGGGAGAACTTCAATTTCAAATGATCAGTCAGGGAAGTGAACTGCCTGAAAAGAGAAAAAAACGCCAGACCCACCAGGACTCGAACCTGGGACCCTGCTTGTCATGAGCAATGCTCTAACCACTGAGCTATGGGACCAGGCTGAACCTAGAAGGCGCTGACAAGTTTTTCACTCCAAAGGCAGCTCACAACACGTGCCACACATACTGATGGCACTTGGGTCTTTTTCCCTCCCCCAGGGGACCAACCACGGTCAGTTTCTGGAAACTACCAGAGGTGAAAGAAAGTAATTAAATTTGGAAAGGTTTGGGAGAACTTCAATTTCAAATGATCAGTCAGGGAAGTGAACTGCCTGAAAAGAGAAAAAAACGCCAGACCCACCAGGACTCGAACCTGGGACCCTGCTTGTCATGAGCAATGCTCTAACCACTGAGCTATGTAACCAGGCTGAACCTAGAAGGCGCTGACAAGTTTTTCACTCCAAAGGCAGCTCACAACACGTGCCACACATACTGATGGCACTTGGGTCTTTTTCCCTCCCCCAGGGGACCAACCACGGTCAGTTTCTGGAAACTACCAGAGGTGAAAGAAAGTGATTAAATTTGGAAAGGTTTGGGAGAACTTCAATTTCAAATGATCAGTCAGGGAAGTGAACTGCCTGAAAAGAGAAAAAAACGCCAGACCCACCAGGACTCGAACCTGGGACCCTGCTTGTCATGAGCAATGCTCTAACCACTGAGCTATGGGACCAGGCTGAACCTAGAAGGCGCTGACAAGTTTTTCACTCCAAGGTTCGAGTCCTGGTGGGTCTGGCGTTTTTTTCTCTTTTCAGGCAGTTCACTTCCCTGACTGATCATTTGAAATTGAAGTTCTCCCAAACCTTTCCAAATTTAATCACTTTCTTTCACCTCTGGTAGTTTCCAGAAACTGACCGTGGTTGGTCCCCTGGGGGAGGGAAAAAGACCCAAGTGCCATCAGTATGTGTGGCACGTGTTGTGAGCTGCCTTTGGAGTGAAAAACTTGTCAGCGCCTTCTAGGTTCAGCCTGGTCCCATAGCTCAGTGGTTAGAGCATTGCTCATGACAAGCAGGGTCCCAGGTTCGAGTCCTGGTGGGTCTGGCGTTTTTTTCTCTTTTCAGGCAGTTCACTTCCCTGACTGATCATTTGAAATAATAATAACAATAATAATAATGTGAAACTCGGATGTTGAGCCATAAATAAATGTAGAAAGGAAAAGGACATATGGCTACGAGTTAAGAGTAACTCTCCATCACTGTAACTGGATACTATATACAGTCAGAAAGTGCAATAACTAGGCACAAACCTGACAAGAGTACTGAGACATTCGACGTCCTGACACCTAGCTTCAACACATCTCCGTAGCGCTAACCGACAGCCTTCCAACTTGGAAGGTTCAAGGTTATGAAAAGACCAAAGAGGGGAAGGTAAGCGCAACGAAAACGAGCAAAAGCCACAGTCCCAACGGAACAAAGAATGTCGATTGTTACTGGACGATGACAAGACCAGTACGATATTTGACAAAGCGGTCTAACTACAATTCGAAGCAGCAAAGCAGCACACCACCCAACTTGGCTTACCTTCCCCCTCTTTGGTCTTTTCATAACCTTGAACCTTCCAAGTTGTAAGGCTGTCGGTTAGCGCTACGGAGATGTGTTGAAGCTAGGTGTCAGGACGTCGAATGTCTCAGTACTCTTGTCAGGTTTGTGCCTAGTTATTGCACTTTCTGACTGTATATAGTATCCAGTTACAGTGATGGAGAGTTACTCTTAACTCGTATCCATATGTCCTTTTCCTTTCTACAATAATAATAATAATAACTTTATTAGGATGACCCAAAGGCTGACCGCCTATCGTGGGGTCCGTCACATTGAAGGATGATAGTACAAGAGAGTACAGATTGGGAAGGGGGGGGGGGGCAGGGGCTACGATGAACAGGGTAACGGCATGCCAGCGAGTAGACCTGAATACTGACAAGAATGTTTGCGCAGCTCTCTCTTGAATACATGGACAGAAGATTCCGAAGTCAATGTGGGTGGGAGACAATTCCATAAAAGGGAGGTTTTGAATAAAAAACTTTTTAAAAGTGATTTGGATGTTGTCAAGGCTTTGGGGAGGATAATTTTGTTGGAGCGTCTCTCACTACGGGAAATATTAAAACTGAACTGAGCCAAGGTGTTCCGGTATTTGAAAATAAACTTGTGCAATGTAACTAGGCTAATGAATTGTCTACGGTACTGCAGTGATTCTAGTTTGGCGAATGCGTTCAGATCTTGCTTTGGCGTGTCGAAGGCAAAATCGAAACTTACGCCGTCGCAAGTACGACCTGATGAATCTTGCTTGGAGTTTGTCTAGCTCACACAAATCAGAAGCAGGTAGCCGGTACGCCCACACCACAACACCATACTCTATAACGGGTCGAACGTAGCTCTTGTAAAGGAGCATCATGGCTTTGGGAGTAAGGCGCTGGGCCATGTAACATAGCAACGTAATCCTCTGTTTGAATTTTCCACTCATATCTATGTAATGCTGGTGGAAGTTCAGATTAGCGGTGAAGCGAATTCCCAGATGTTTCAGCACATCGGTACCGTTGAGAGGAGCCCCATCTATTTTGTATGCTGCAGCTGTGGACGGCGATACCGACTTGTAGGAAAAGCTGATGACAGTGGTTTTCGATGGGGAAAACTCGCCTCCTCTAGCTCGAGCCCAGGTTTGGCACGCTTGTATATCGGCTTGCAGTGCTGGGCTGGACGGAGTGTGTTCGTATGGGTGGAGTAAAGTCACATCATCCGCAAACAGGAAGGTATGGGAATGCATTATGGTAGTAGGTAGGTCATTAATGTAGATTAAGAACAAGAGAGGTGATAAATGTGAGCCCTGCGGCACACCACAGTTGGTGATCTTCGGTAACGATGTGCATGGCCCAACTTGTACCGCTATCTGTCTGTCCTGCAAGTAGCTCCGTATCCATGCAGTGACTTTGGGGTCTGAGAACCTACCGATCTGATCAAGGAGAGTGGAGTGGTTTACTCTGTCGAAGGCTTTGCAGAAGTCGAGGGACACTAAATCGAAATTTGACTTCTTGTCAATGTAGCATGCCATATATTGCGTTAGAATAACCAGCTGGTCTGTGGCGGATTTGTCTTTCACATAGGCGAATTGTTCACTGCATATTTTCTCTGTTGCGCTGAGGTATGTCTGGAGCTGATTGGCGACTAGTTTTTCAAATAGTTTTGCGATGCATGGGAGAAGGGATATTGGACGATAATTCGTTGGCTGAGTTGGGCAGCCTCTCTTCTTGAAGATGGGGATGATTGTTGCAATTTTCCAAGCCTTGGGACACACACCTTGTTCCAGACTGTAGTTGAACAGGATGGCCAGAGGCGTACAAAGAAGATCCGCACATTTGCTGAGAACAGAGTTTGTGCATCGCAATACATGCACCACGACATAAACTTGAGCCTCAGTTGAGGTTCTTCAACAACATTCGAGATTGCCCACAACCATACTGTCAATCAAACCTTTCGTTCAGTTGATGTAGGGGCAAGAGAAAATGCCTACGAACAAAAGAGGTTCAGTATCTTGCAATATACCCTATCTTGTGGATGTAACATTTCGCTGTTGACAAAAGGAAGTTTTCTATCCGAGGTCCGAGGAGAGAGAAAGAGATTATCCTGTTCCCAAAATTATGATATGAAACCGATGTGAGAGGTGGATTAGTTCCGAAGTGTTTGGAATAGCTAGGTCGAGATGGCCGATCTGATCTGATGTCATTGCCGCCATGACAATTCCACTCCCATCGGATGAGGTTGTGTAGTTTCGAGGAGTTTCGTTTTCTGAAGAGACCAATAAGGCCACCACCTGTTCGGAAAAACGAAACTCCTCGAAAAGTCAAAGAGGGACCATTCGAACGCGCCCTTAGTCCGAGCTTGATTGGTGTAGTGTAGA
>NC_088648.1:14017426-14144978 GCF_964019385.1 Sycon ciliatum | reverse complement strand
CGTTATGCGGAACCTCTCTATTAGAGAGGTTCCGCACTACGTAAAGTTGAGCAACTTTACGTTAGTGGGCGGGGAAAACCCGTGAATTCGCGAGTTTGCACTCCACTTACGGAAAGTTGTCTACGTAGAGTACGTAGATAGGGCTCTGATAACGTAGCTGGTCCGTAAGTGGATTGGGGTACAAATTTATGACTCTCTCCCCAGGTCGATCTGGTCGTACACTGCCGCGTTCGGAGTTGCCAAGGGCAGCTACGTGATTTGAAAACTCCGTATGGCGGAACGCAGATGCGCATGCAGTTTACGTAAGACTTTCCGTAGATCGACTACGTTTTTTACTAACGTAATTACGTTATGCGGAACCTCTCTATTACTTCGAAGTATGTGTACGAACTGTTGCATAAGGGTTGGTTCACATATCGCCGGTACGCGCCAGGTGTCACCGGCGGTGGGCTTCTTGCAACCTCTTCCGGCGCATTGCGATTGTGTGAACCAGTGCAGTCGTAACAAAATCATACGGTAAAATATCGCAAGGGACCGCCGGCAAAGTTGGACACTTTATGACAGCCACCCTCAGACGCACCGGCTTAGATCTCCCCCCCACTCCTGTTTGGTGGCACACTGGTGCCCGAGACAACCACCATCACCCTCCTTGGTGTGAAGGTGGACGCCAAGTTGAACTTCAGCGATCACCTACGCTCCGTAGCCACCCGTGCACGCCAACGGCTTGGGGTCCTAAACAGAGCCGCCCACATACTCACCCCCGCCGGCCGGACGACCGTATACAAGGCGTTCGTACGACCAGTCATGGAGTATGCGCCTCTTGTATGGATGGGAGCTGCGCAGAGCCACCTCCAGCGTCTGAACAATGTTCAGCGCCGCGCGCTTCATGCTATAGGCCCTGGGGCACACCTACCCAGCCTGGCCATCCGCCGCACTGTTGCCTCGCTTGCCTGCCTGTACAAGCTGCACTACTTGCCTGGTCCTCCGCAGCTGCTTTCTGTTTTGCCACCGCGCCACATCATCTCTACCAACCCCAGAACTCGCAGCGAGCACGGTGCTGTCAGTGGCCATGACCACCAGCTCCAACACCAGCTGCCTGCATCTGCCCCGCTGGCACTGAAGCGCTCGTTCCCACACTGCAGCATCAGCGATTGGAACTCCCTCCCTGCCGCTCTCCTATCCCAGCCTCCCCACAGCAAGAGAATGCAATCATTCAAAACGAATGTTTACCGCCATCTTCGCAGCACAAACTGGCTCTGGGCAGTCGATTCCCTATGAATAGTATGACGCTAAGACAGTTTCTCCCCACAATCGCTCGTGTTAAGCCTTGGGGTTTTGCATCTTTCTTACCTGTACAGCTCTATCTTCTTCTTTTTTCATTGTTTTTGGTGCGTGTTTTTGGCCGTGACGCCGAGACCTCAGGTCGGCAGAGTCATCAATGCCCCACCATCACTGCTGCGTCTCGGTGCAGCGCCTGCTCATTAGTTGTCACGTTTGTCCTAGTCTCCGTACCATTGTCTTTCCTTATTCTTTTCGAGCTGGTTATGTGAATATAGTAAAAAAAAAAAAAAAAAAAAAAAAAAAAAAAACACTGCCCAACTCTTGCGATCTGCCCCTGCGCCGATCCCGTACAATTTTGACCGAAAGTGGTTTGTGAACTGTTCGCGCCGGTGATCGCCGGCTAACGGGAGCCAGACTTTGTCAAAATATCAAACCAATACTTGTCCTAAATTTTCCTAAATTGAAGCTAGAGAGGAGGTCCGTTCGCCATTCTTGTAGTCGCTTCAAGGTGGCAAATAAGTCGACATACCAGCCCGTCCTTCTCGGATGATCTGCTTGACCATTGTGCAACTTATGAGACAAATACTATTGAAACAAATAAAAAATATGATGGATACATTGGCAAGTTCTTGTGACTTCACCAACGTTTGTAAGCATAATTTCGACACAATCGCTTACTAGACTGCAATAAAAATGTGTAGAAGTATTTTCATGATCTCCAGTAAAAGGTAGAGCCAAGAGTACATTACCCCCCCCCCCCCCCCCCCCGGGGGTTGCGTACTCTTGGTAGCACCGAGTGGCCATGGCCATCACCGAAAGACCTTGAACTACTAAAGAAACAAAGAATTCAAGCTTCAATTGGCAAACCTGTCGTAGGATTTGGGCACATTCTGTACTACTTTGTAGTATATTTGGTACTCGAACCGTATGCGCAACGGATCGGGAGCTGGCTCACCGCCGATGTCTTGCGGCGCCGATTTTGCTTATGTGAACCAACCCTTAGAGCAGGAGCCATGCGGGGAAATAACAGCGTATACCAAATAAGGAAGGCCCCAGGCCTTGTGTGAAGACATAAAATAAAGACCATTATGAATCCGTTTACAGGAGATAGATAAATAATTTGACACCGAAATAAGGCATACTTGTCCCGTAGAGGCCTAAAAGGCGCTTCCAAGTGCATAACCCACAGCCCCACCCACAGCATCTCACCTTCTCATAAACGTATCTCTTATTGGCGATGGTGCCATCGTGAGAATAATGAATTCAAGCAAACAACAACAACAACAACAACAACAACAACAACAACGACGACGGCGACGACGTCACAGAAAGAACCTTACTGTCCCATAAACCATTTAAAACGCATATCTTTCACTCTGTAAATATGTAATGCAAAAACAGTGTTTCGAGCAACGCTCATTTTCTTTTAATGGCTGTCCCTAATGATATTTTGGTGCCATGATTTTTGCGTGTATTGCAGGCAGTAAGTGCCTAGCCCAGTCCGTGCCATTTGGATTTGTGAATAGCACGTTTGTAAACCATGAAGTTCGGGTTTCGTGTAACGCCGGTTATGACGGCATATACAAGGCCAGATGTACGGAAAACGGATGGAAAGCGACGAGTATCGTTCGACAGATAACATCTAGTTTCCGGCGGGTTACGTTATGCGACGGTAAGTTTATTCATAGAAATAGAGAGATTAATAGAATAACAGGTTTATTGCATGATCGATTATGTTTCGTTTTCGTATCATTGAAAGAAGTAAATTATTGTGTCCATTCCCGAAGCGAACTCACGACGGCAGCTAACATCCGGTAAACTCTAGCGACCCATGCAACGCCTAAAGATTGTGGTGAAGGGATAAGTGTCACACCCTCTGGTACAAGTGCCGAGAAACCCTATTAGCCACATCCATGTACCCCTTGTGCCTGGCCACAAGTTCCCAGTTGACTGTGGGTAGCCGCCTGGCTGCAAAAGCCGCTTCCACGCAGGACTTGAAACAGGTACCTCTCGTATCTCAATCATGGCCTTGGAAACGACTGTGTCTGCCTGGTTTTAGTTTTGTTGCATGCATACAAGAGTTGAGTTGGCTCAAGAAAATGGTTCAGCTTTGTTAGCCATATCCAGACGACAGCTCCAGGAACATCAGCACTGAGACAACAACAGAAACACAGGGGCAGCATCGTGTCTCCTGTTTAGACATTGTGTTAACTCAGTTGGGGTAGTGCAGATCTACAAACTTCACTGCGGTAATAATTTTAAAGTTACCTTTTTTCTGATAACAACTACACCATAGCTCAGTGGTTAGAGCATCCCTGGCCTCAAGCGAAGGTCCCTGGCTCGAATCATGGCGATGATAGTCAAGTTTTCGTCCCGTTTGCATCTTTCCCTCAAACCAGTGCATATTTTATGACTTGAGGCTCCCGTGTGTGCCATTGTCTACATGAAGTGTGTGGGCTAGAGTGAGGGCTGTGTCCTATCCACCGGAACACACTTATAGAAAGTGTTAGTAACGAAGTATGAACAAACTGTGAGCGGTCTTTGCTGGGACGGCAGCTACACTATACAAGTAGGTCATTGGTTAGAGCATGGCTGGCCTCAAGCGTAGGTCTCTAGTTCGAGTGGCGGTGACAATCAAATTTTTCTTCAGCTCATTCCCGTTTCTTTCCCTCTAACAAGTGAATGTTGTTTTTCTGGTCACCTTTCTATGGCACAGCGATGCAGCTCAGGTGCCAAGGAAAGGATGTACCTCATGGTCGGATCCATACCTCGAAAGGTTTCACCCACTTTACTCCCGTATGTGACAATGGATATCTTGCCCGCCGTCATCATTACACATGCAACCCATTAGCATCTAATATTTTCCAAGCCGGCTGGCATCAAAATCAGGGAGATGGCTGTGCCTCAAGTGAGTACTACTATGACTACAGAATTACACCTACAAAAAGATACACTTTTAAGAATTAAAGCAGTGGAGAGTTTTGCTGTCATGTGGAATACGCGCGCACGTCCCAACCAAGTCTACCGGTAATTCCAGTTAAGCAGAACGTTTTTTTGAGAATATTTTCAGTGCTCTACGGGTGGAACAAAAAGGAAGAGCATTATATTCAATGTATTGGAGACAGCAGCTTTAATTCAGCCACAAGTAGGGTCCAGCGGATAATGTCGGCATTATATTCGGCATCATGAGACTATAGAATCGTCATCCAGCTTATTTAAACGAAGCAAAACGAGCATTATGTTTACACGGTGTCTTGTCTGCACATGCCTGCCTTTGCTTTTAGTGCATACATGCCCAGGAAGTGGCATTCAATACGTACTCTACCAGAATGAGGATAATCCGTTGCAAACCTATAACAATCACCTTGTAAACTGCGCAGGAAGTCCAGAAAGTCGTTTGCCAACCTCCGCTGATTTGCCCTGTATCAAGTTTGTGCTCAACACGCACAGGGAGAAATTCCCGGAGCATAATTTCACGACTGTGTTCTTTTATGCTAATGGAGCAGCTAGTACCATGACCATGAGTGTCAATGGAGAGTTAAGTACATCTCGACTATCGCAGGCACAGCGGAACCAGGTATTTCCCGGAGCTAAGGCTGCCATGTGCATACCAGCCTGCCAGCAGTTGGTAAGATTAGGTGGCTATGACCTGACCAGTTTAAAAGCAGACACACATATTCATAATGTAATGGTAACAGCAGATAAACACTAGAATTTTAGGGATTATATTTTATTATCACTCTCTGATTATTGACTTCCATTGATTATCGCTATACCTAAGCAGTCAAATATTCCTGCATATTTCATTCCTTAGGGCTATATTGACTGCTTATATTTGACTGCTTAGGGCTCTATTGACTGCTTATACTATTTGACTGCTTAGGGTTGCGCAGTTGAACGGTGTCTAGTGCATGGTCACTGTACTTTCCCGGGTTGCACTAAATGCATGCAGTAGACCATATTTGGTTGTAACCAGGCCTCTTTAACGGACAAATTAACACAATGGATTAAAATGCGATTTGAAATTTGTGACTGTATATAGTATCTACATGTAGTTACAGTGGTGGAGATTCACTCTTAACTCGTTTCCATATGTCCTTTTCCTTTCTACGATTAAATTGCAAGAAATCATATACTGGAGAAGAAATCAGAAAAATGCGGGTGTGAAATAAAGATTTTCAAACCCAAATCAACTTCAAAACAATTTGTTTTATAAGACTTGAATTCTCACTTGACTGACTCACGACTGCTATCTAGAGCACACGAGAAGTCCATCGAACCGTCCAGTCGGCAAACCTGCAAGAAAGCACCATTCCCTGCATATTACACAGTGTTTTGGGGAATTCACCCCTTATAAGTTGAGCTTGAGTAGGCTGAGGAAGATTGTGCCTGAAGAGCACCACTTATATGCTGCTCTCCAGAATTCAAGTCGGCAGGAAAACCGCGAGCTCCCATGTAGGGAGCAACACACTCTTCCCTTCTCAATCAATAAACTCAATTCAAAAGGAGAAAAACAATAACAAAGCAAACAAAAAACATTGTAATAATTAATAAGAACACTAACAACTTCAAACTTAAAAGTTCAAGACTAATACCTTCATCCAGAAAAATCAAAAACAAAAAAACAAAAAACTTGATAAACAAGTAGACACGGTATAGAAGATCAGAAAATTACGTAACAAGCCGAGACTCAGCCACCGCGACGGAACTATCCACAAAACGTTGCACGGGAAACCCCGACGAGAACGAGCACCAGGGGTACAACGAATACTGGATCTCAGTAAGGAGAAAGAGAGACGGGCACGCAGCAGACTGATGACAAGGGAGTATTCGCTACCAGAAGACTCACATTGTAAGCGACAAAGACGTTTAGAAAAACAGTGCACAACGGGTAACACCACCATGAGTACCGAACACTAGAGGGGTGAAAGAACCACGCTGTACATTGAGGACTCGCGACCCTTAGAATCCTCATGTTGCTTGTAGAGAGCGCCGAGAGATTTGAACCGATAGGAAGGGGCATCTGGGCAAAAAAGCCTTACATCAAAAAAGAGACTCTTCACCACGGCTCCAACTCCCCCAAGCGCTCACATCGAGTCTGGCCTCCTCACTTACATCCAATTTTCGAAAACTAAGACGTTCGCCAGCTAGAGGTGCGAGCGTAGGTTCGCACCAACCTCGGTCCTTACTTTCTATAAACAAAGCAAAACAAAGTTCAGGTATGCTATGTCATGATACATCAAGTGTTGCCCTCATGCTCGGTTAATACAGGAGATAATAGATATCGTAAAAGATCTCATCTCTTTCGTGCAATAATGCATACTTATAGTGGACCCCACGTGGATTATTGCGATTTTCACTTAAATCGCCCCGAACGCGGGTTCTCCTTTTCCTACAACAGGTGAAGCTTTCATTTAGGAAAACCGCTCAATGCCCATCTGATCTCAATTGCCTGCTTGCCTCATCTCGTTAGTTATAAATGTGCGAATCAGTAAGAGATCACTGAGAAAGGAAACATTGATGGGTAATGCTTATGAAAAGTAGATATACATGACTGTATATTTTGGTTCGGCATTTGAAATCGTATTTCACGTGGTTATCGTTGGTGTGAATACTTCTGAAACCTAACGTCAATGATAACGTCAATGATAACGTCAATAATAATGTTGACGCAGCTGTAGTGGAACGAGGGTTCGCTGCTGCCGCTCATCATCTTTTGAACCTTCATGGTCTGTATTTCACATTGTTCTCACTGGTCATTCTCGTGTGTTGGGTTTACTTTCTCACTACCCTGTTCGTGTGTCTCCAGCGAGAGAACAGGCAACGCTCAAGGGATTGATTCAAGTCAAGTAGCTCGCCGTACAGTTTGAATTCGCAGGGGCCGGGATGAATGATTCCATCTACATTCCACAGCTGACTACATCGCTTTGCTTATTTGTTATGTAATCGAGCGTACTCTTTGAAGCATTAGCACACAACTGCATTTTGTTATTTTGGTTACTTGGAAAATTCAAGTCACTCCTTCTGAACAGATAGCCTCGGATATGATCGTGGAAATTCAATTTGTTCTTTTCGGTGTTGTTGTTTAACATCAAAAATCATTGCCAGTAAAAATTATCAGAAACTGATTGAAACTGGAAAGCAGCCGACTGGCGTCGTGAACACGAGAAGCTAACCCTAAACCACGCCGGGTTCACGTGCGTTATGATGAACTCGTTACTGTTGACGTTTCACGGCTTGCTAATGATCCCTGGCCCTTATGTCTGTTGAGACCCTCAAAAGCCATGACAAATATGGGCACGCAAGTTGCAACCCAGGCCAACGGAAAAAGGAGAGTATGAGGATAGGTACGGGGTACATGCAGACCAGCTTGGAAAAGGCTGTAGAATGTATTGGAGGAGGTACCTAACATTTCAGTCTATGTCAATCTCTTTCTTCGATTGGTTGGTTGGTATGATTTTATTTTTACTTCGCCAGGATGAACAGGCGTTGCAGCCTTCTTGCCAGGACAAGTGGATTGACAAATCGCTCACAAAAAGTCTAAGAGAGAAAGAAATATTACATGAGAGGGTGAAGCATGCAATTTTATAAGAGAAATATTACATGAGAGTGTGACGCATGCATGATGGGAGAGAGGGAGAGAGAAAGAGACAGACAGACAGATAGGCTCGCGAAATAATGGAATTATGCTTTAATGGATTCTCGCTTTATGCTCGCTTAATCCCCATATACAGCAGGCAGGCATAGTGGGATGGTCTAAGACCATGATTGAGAAACAGAGGGTACCAGGTTCAAGTCCTGCTTGGAAGCGGAAGGATTTTTTCTAGCCGTGCTGCGACCCACAGTTAATTGGGAACTCGTGGCCGGGCACGAGGAAAACATGGATGCAGTGAATGGGATTTTAGGTCTTTGACCACTTGCTGGTGAGCTGATCTACTCACCTCCCACCGCTTTGGGAGCTGCATCTGGGCCTTGATCCTTGAAGGGTGGTGGCGTTCCTACAGATGCGGAAAACCCGGCTTCCAGCCGAGTCTCACGCGAACCGTGAATTTTTTTAATCCCCATATTATGCTTTGACACGGAGGGATACATAACGGTTATCACTTTGTTGTACTTATGGAGCCTCAAAGTTCGGAAAACTGTGCCTTTTTCATACTGCAAGTGGCCATAAGTACAACAACAGACATGAGTATCCCCATACCAAGGTGTCCATGCATGCTAGAGATCGACATGGAAAAGAGAAAACATGACTTCTTCTATTCATTAGTTGACTTCGTTTGTATTCTTTTCAGTGCCAATATAAGTTTGAGTTCCCTTTGACAATTATCATGTTCAACTGCCTTCCTCCAACCGATGTCAACCTCACCCTGCGAATAATCTGCTCATCTCTCCCGTAGCTCCTCCTCCTCTACTTCCATCATGACCGAACAGCAACTACAGTGCACACCTCAATTGTTTTAAAACTATTTATAGAGCAATATCCATAGCCTGCGCAGTCATGGCTGCTAAAACCCAGAGGTCATGACTTCGTAAACATGCAATATGTACATGTACCGGTACGCGGAGTTTTGCGGACTACCCGTCGCTTTTTTGTCCACCCAGGGATACGTGATAAAGGCTGATTGACTCGCACCGTATGCTCCATGTACTGTATCAGTGAGAGAAACAACTTTGAAGACGTTCGAGTATACAATAATGTAATGCCATGATTTCTACTCTGATTTTCATTGAACACACTATCATCATGACCTCTGAACTCTTTACCATGCAGACTACCAGCACTAATCAGATGCATTGTACACAATTGTTTAGCCTACATACTAGAACTGTCGCGCAGTCATGTAGTTGCGATCCTACCTCTGAAAGGATGTCCAATGACGCTCCAAATTGTCCACCGCCAAATTATGCCAAACATTATGCCGGCATACTCCTCTGGTGCCTACAGACAGACAGAGAGACAGACAGAGAGTCAGACAGAGAGACAGACAGAGAGAGAGACAGAGAGACAGAGAGAGACAGAGAGAGACAGAGCGAGACAGAGAGAGAGAGAGAGAGAGAGAGAGAGAGAGAGAGAGAGAGAGAGAGAGAGAGAGAGAGAGAGAGAGAGAGAGAGAGAGAGAGAGAGAGAGAGAGAGAGAGAGAGAGAGAGAGAGAGAGCAAAAGAGAGAGAGAGAGAGCGAAAGAGAGAGAGAGAGAGAGCGAAAGAGAGAGAGAGAGAGAGCGAAAGAGAGAGAGAGAGCGAAAGAGAGACAGAGAGAGAGAGAGAGAGAGAGAGAGAGAGAGAGAGAGAGAGAGAGAGAGAGAGAGAGAGAGAGAGAGAGAGAGAGAGAGAGAGAGAGAGAGAGAGAGAGAGAGAGAGAGAGAGAGAGAGAGAGAGAGAGAGAGAGAGAGAGAGAGAGAGAGAGAGAGAGAGAGAGAGAGAGAGAGAGAGAGAGAGAGAGAGTGAGACAGAGACAGACAGAGACAGAGACAGACAGAGACAGAGAGACAGAGAGACAGAGAGACAGAGAGACAGAGAGACAGAGAGACAGAGAGACAGAGAGATAGAGACAGAGACAGAGACAGAGACAGAGACATAGACATAGAGAGACAGAGAAAGAGAGACAGAGAGACAGACAGAGGGAGTGAGAGATAGAGAGGAGAGAGGAGAGAGAAGAGGAGAGAGAGGAGAGAGAGACAGAGAAACAGAGACAGAGAGACAAATAGACAGAGACAGAGAGAGACAGAGACAGAGACAGAGAGGCAGATACACAGAGAGGAGGAGAGATATGGGTTGTTAAAATGGATTTTTACACGAAGTTAGATACACGATAATGTTAATATGAATAAAGGCTGGGCAAGTCGAGAGCCGTGGTAGGAGCTTTAAATGTCCGGCAATCGCCTTCGGTACGGAGGGCAACTGGGAGAGCATTCCACAGAATGTTGACTGTCGGTGGAGTTTATCCAGGAGCTGCTTTGAAAGACTAGAGAAGAAACAATTGGAGCCATAAAACAGATCAGCCTGTATCATGCTGACATAAAATTGGAATTCGAACGCTAGAATGCACCTAATCGATCACCTCTTTACAATCAATTTTTGAAACCGCTATCACCAACCCCTGCGGGGCAGTAGCGCAATACAGTCAAACCTCTTTAGGAAGAACAGTGATAAGGCGAAATTTCCAATGACTTTCCAAATCCTGCTCCAAATTGGAGGACGTGCAAGTCACCTTCCACGTCGCCTTCCCCCTTCGTTTTGCGGGACACTGTATAAGAGCACTTTGTTATGAATTATTATTATTCCCGTAGCTATGCAGAAGACATTACTTCAGTAACGTCTGGCGCTAGCCAGGGTCCACACAGCTTTAATTACCGTTGCTATGCAGAAGACGTTACTTCAGTAACGTCTGGCGCTAGCCAGGGTCCACACAGCTTTAATTTGGTGTTTGTTTGTTTGTGTCACGCCTGGAGCTATCCCGTATCTGTCCCGTATCTGTGACTACAAAGGCTCTACAGGATTGTACATAACAGCTGTCCAGCTCTGCTTTGCACTTCTCTGAACTTCTTTTTCCTTTGACTTGATCATTGGTAGTTTTCTACAACTATATTGACCTGAAAAGACCATAACAGCTGTCCACAATATGGTACGCTTTCCAACGGCCAAAGAGAGTTGGAAAGCTTGTGTCTTTGTGGGTAACTTGAACATTTGGGCTCATGCAAAATCGCACCGATTTTGGGATTTCCCCACAACTTTTTGCGTCAGCAAAAAATGTTGTGCTGGACCGCATTCCTGTCACTTCGCAGTGGCTTTTCGTTAGTGCAGTTTGTATCCTACCCTCCCACCCCTGACTTCTGGGTGTGTGTTTATCGATATTATTATTATTATGAAATGACCCAAAGGCAATGTGCCTATCGAGGGGTTCATTTGATTGAAAGAACAGTAGATGTAGATGTATGTACAAAGAGAAGTAGGGATTGATGAGGAGAGAAATGGGGAAAATCAACTGCAAGGTGGCGGAATTCCGTTGATTGCATAAGCATAGTCAGCTGTAAATTTCCTGAGGGCAGCTTTGAACGTATAGAGCGAGGCTTCCGATGTTAGACTGGGGGGTAAACAGTTCCATAGAATAGCATTTCGGAACATGAAGAGAGACTTAGGCAATGATTTAAATTTGGGAAGAATGATTTTATTTGGTCGTCGCTCACTATTCGTAATCTTGAAATGGAAATCAGCAAGGTAATCACGATGTCACGATGATGGAAAACATATCTGTGAAAAGTAGTGAGACTGATGATTTGACGACGATAGGCTAGTGACTCTAGGGAGCATTTAGAATTTAAGACAGATATGGAAGAAGTGTAATCAAATGCAATTTTTTTCTTTTTCAGTAGAGGTCTAGCAAACCTTGCCTGTAATAGACCGATCCCCTTATTATACTGGGTTCGAGCACGGGGGCAACCTCACGATCGAGCGATCGAGCTAGTTTTTGAACGTGACAGCATCTTTGACAGTGTGTTTCAGGTTTGTTTTGGAATGTCTTCTGCTTAGTTCAAGTAGTTTGCGATGGCTTCGAGCGGTGCTGAACCTCCTGCTGGTAGGAGCAGAGTCTCCGAGAGAGACATGGACTGTGATGCAGCTGTAGGAATTTTTCAAGGCGCGGGAGGGAACGATCTCGGGCCACAAACAGGAGTTACTCCAGAGGTGAGTTTTTTTGTTGTTGAAATATTCGAATCGTGAATCGTGTTTTGAGATTTATTTTGTGCCTAGGCTTTAGCAGACCGTATTTCTTTCTCCCTGAGATCGGTGCTGAAGACAATAGTAACCTTTTTCTGGTCTGCCTTTTCCTCTCCAGAGCCATCTTCTATGAAGGTAACCGTGGTGCTGCCAAGTCACCAAGTCGCGATCGCGATCAGCAGCCCTGAAGAGGAAAAATCGATTTTCCAACGATCTGGTTGGACATCAGCCACTAAAGTACTTCTGATTTGCCTGTAATGACAACAGCAGCCATCCTTGGACACCTTGCAAAGACAGGAAAAGCCACTGGTGGAAGCGACTGCTATGAGGTGACGATAGCAGTGCAGTGGTGATCGCTGTTTTGTCAAGTCGAAGGGCTAGCCAACCCAGAGGAAGCAAAACAAACGATGAGCGGTGCGTGGTATTATTTTGTTGAGCGTGAAGAGCTAGAGGAGGACAGTGCAAACACATGGACGGAGTGGATGGTGTTTGAAGAACAGTGTGCTGTGTGCCGGCTGGTGGTGATGGTGGTCTTTGTCAGCATGTATTCGTGCTGCTTCTTGTGCTGGAACACTTCTCGCCCAGGAAGGCAGATTGCGTGCTCCCTGGCCCTCAGTCGGCAATGGGGCATTTGTTCCAGGAACATTACCCCAGAGCCAGTGATGAGTCGTACCTTTGAAAAGTTGAAGCTTGCTGTTAATCGCAAGCGTAGCGCAGTGGATTGCTCCCTCTTCGAAGCACGAGGGCCAAAGCTTGCCGCTGTCTGCAGCAAAGTGTGTGCGGTTCTTTCGAACCTATGAATATACCCCCCTCTCTCTCTTAGGAAGACTGCATATTCAGAGTGAACTATTTTCTAGTATATTTAATGTGAGACGGGCTATTTACGCTCAAGATGAAGATACAGTTTTTTTCCGTTCTATACCTTCCTAATAAAATACATCGTGACAGAGCTTTCGGCCATACTCTGCTGTACTACATCCTCAACCCGCCACCACCATGCGCTCTTGGCCGAACTAATGCACGAAGCATAAACACACCAGCACAGCAAGGACACTTCCGTTGACAGATATTATTTACGCCTCTAGACAGCTGTTTCGTTTCTTCAAGCTCATCGTTAGAGGAGGATAGTAGCAGGATACTAATGATGAAATAATATAGGATGATACTAATAGACGGTTTATGGTCCGATATTGATGATTGGAGATCTAAGAAAGCAATGACAGTGATTGCGAAATGGATAATATTTTCATGATTATATGCCAGTCTGGTAATGCGTTGTACTAGTGAACAGTATTGAAATCATCACTGCATTCGATGTAAATATTGGTAAACCTTTGGTTTCCGTATTGGAAAAAAAGAACCTGGTTGATTTGGTTGCACCTGCGACTGGCTACCGGGTGTTGTGATCAGCAATGTTACCATGGGAGAAAATAAGAGCGCAAGGATCTGTTGGGTCTTGTTGTGCTGTGCCGTGCCGGTGCGAGAACCCTAAGTGCATGACAAAATAGAACTGTTTCATCCCCATTGCAGAAAGTCTTGCGGTACATGGCATTGATGACTGAAAATCTCGCCAGCTCACCCAGATGGGGATCATGCCCAAACGGAGGAACAAGACATCTTTCCAGCTCAGCTAGCTATATACCGTGAAACGGATGGTTAACTTGTGCCACGCATGCCAGCTTCTGTTCCATTCGGCCCAGGCTTAGACACATCAATGCCAATAGCAGCTGATCCTCCATTACATGCTCATTGGCGATTTACGGCCACCTCCAACTGTATCTGCCGTCCCTCAGCTTCCGTCTTCGCAGATCTGGCGCGGCGCAGTACATTTTCTCGGCTAGGCTCAAAGAAGTCCCACAGAGTGGTCCAAACACCTGAAGGCAAACCAGTCAGAAACTGGAGCGGCTCAGAGTCTTTCTTTATGTTATTGTACGTAAGCTGTTTTTTGGCTTTCTTCACCCCAGTCCTCACATCGTCCAACTGCTCCACGAGACTCTGTACACGAGCTCTACTTGCTGCCAACTCCTGATGCAGATGCTGCACTTCCATTACAGGACCAAACTGCACTAAGCCAGGTTCCTTTCCAACTCAAAGTGCCGTTGCCTCTCAGCAAAATACTGGTTTGCGAGCATGGGGAGCTCGTGATGGCTGATCCAGACGCTGCACTTCCATGACCGAACTGCACTAGGCTCAGCAAATACTGTTTTGCGATCATGGGGAGCAGGGCGTCCAGACTCCACTCTCTTGCGAAAAGCAAACCTGGTACCGTAGGACAGCTGTTTGGTTTCCTGGACTCATCCTGTCCTTGTAGAGCTGGGCAAAACGATTTCGATTTCGGGATCGAAATGATCGCTGCAACTCAAATATTCAGAGTGACCCTAAAACTACGTCCTTCCTCACGGGGAATAGCCTGGATCCGCTTGCTCCAGGCCGCTGTGGCTCCACACGAGGAAAGGAGTGAAATGACTTGTTTGCTTCGTCTTCCTGTTCTGACAGTGAGGAACGCAGCAATGATCCTGAGAAGGCATCCTGAAGTCGTAAAAAGGAAGACGTCTAAACAAAAACAAAACAGCTCAAATCAAAAGTCCTTGTGGCATTTTTTTGTAGACAGGCTTGCACTGCATGTAGATCTCGTGTGCTCTGCACTTCGCGATCGCATGCGAGAAGTCACGCACAGTCGCGGTGAGGTTGGTCGCGTGTGTGCAGCAGGATCCCACGCGACTGCGGAGTTGCCCCCTTGCTCGAACCCAGACAATAATAAGGGGATCGGTCTATTGATCAAGAGTGGTCATGGGTTTCTTATTAGATCCAAACGACCACACCGTACAGCTATATTCGATCACAGGTCTTACGAACCATTTGTACAGTATGATCATTGCCGAAGGCGTAAGTTGCTGGGACATAATTGACAGTAGGTGCACTCGATATCTGAACTTCGAAGTTATTGAGGCGACATGTTTGCGGAAATCCAGGTTGTCGGTCAAGGTGATGCCAAGATGTTGCAGTTCAGAAACCACCGTTAATGGCTCATTGTACATTTGGTATTGGATTCCTGCAGGTGGTGTATCATTGACAGCTCTGTGGCACGACTGCTTTTCTTTTTTTAGTTAAAAAACGTAGGGTTGGTGTGTGCGTCGTGGGCCATTGTATGGTTACATACAGCTTCAGATTGTATGGCTAGTGACAGGGGGGTTGAGTCTGCAGGGGAAGAATACAGTGATTGAACTGAAGCTGGATGGTGACCGTGTGGTGAGTGTACGGGGGTTTCGACATGCCGTCCTGGGGCAGGGATGTCGGTCCTTTAGCTTGGACAGGTGTTGTTACATTCATTGTAACATTTTGTCGTTTTCTGTGTGTGTTTGCTGTGCGACTACAGTAGCAGCAGTGTCTTGTGCTATTTTTTTATCAAGCCCTATGCGTACAATTATTCAAGAAAGAAAAAGAAAAAATATCAGGAAGGAGATAGTAATAATATTAACATCAATAATAAAGCCATTGCCGAGCCACCGTGCTCACAGCATAGACTTCTGTGTGTGTGTTATTGTTGTGAGGGGGACCACAAAGACTTGCTGGCTTCCGTATCTGTCCCGTACCGTACCAATATTCGTCGTATTATGTATACGACTCCCTGATGTAGACGGAGATTTGGAAAGAAATAGAGAGACGAGGAGGATATTAATTTAGAATAGACGCTGAATAGGTGATAGTATGCGTCAGCAAAAACATACTTTGGAAGAGAGATCCCGCCGTCTCCTAAATAAGCGTGAACGGGTGATTCAGCGCCGGTCACAGGAAACGTTGGAAGAGAGATCCCGTCGACTCCAGAACGCCCGTGATCGGCAGAGTCAGCGCCGGTCACAGGAAACGTCAGGACAGACATCCCGGCGAGTCCAGAACGCCCGTGATCGGCAGAGTCAGCGCCCGTCCCAGGAAACGTCGGACGACACAAATGGTAGTGCGAATTCAAATAAAAAGCAACAACAACACAAATGCAAGAAATGAGCATAGGAGGCTTAATCGTGCTGATTCGCGCCATGCTGCTGCAGCTGCGCACATGGAAACTGTGCGGTCTATGGTAGAGGAAAAATCATGCAATGACTCGTGAAGAGCGCCAGCAGTATAGCCACCTATATAACAACCTACACAATGATGTGGCCAATCAACGGAAGAAAAACATTTCCATCAGTTCTAATACTGGGTCCACCAAGTTAAAATTGACGCTTATCTTCTCACTTGGTTTTTTGGTGTTCTGCCTGTGCCACACGGCATGGAACCACCGATTCACCATCCGAACATAACCATTGACCATTGCATCCGACGACATGGCAGCACAAACCATCACAGAAGTTGCGAGTCGATCTTTACTGGACGATGACGAGACCAGTACGATATTTGACAAAGCGGTCTAACTACAATTCGAAGCAGCAAAGCAGCACACCACCGAACTTGGTAGAGTCATAAATAGCAAAGATAAGTAAAGAAAGGGGAATGCGTTTTCGCAAAGCTTCCCCTTTCTTTACTTATCTTTATGACCCACCCAAGTTGGGTGGTGTGCTGCTTTGCTGCTTCGAACTGTAGTTAGACCGCTTTGTCAAATATCGTACTGGTCTCGTCATCGTCCAGTAACAATCGACATTCTTTGTTCCGTTGGGACTGTAGCTTTTGCTCGTTTTCGTTGCGCTTGCCTTCCCCGCTTTGGTCTTTCCATAACCTTGAACCTTCCAAGTTGGAAGGCTGTCGGTTAGCGCTACGGAGATGTGTTGAAGCTAGGTGTCAGGACGTCGAATGTCTCAGTACTCTGTCAGTTTTGTGCCTAGTTATTGCACTTTCTGACTGTATTATAGTATCTGGTTACAGTGGTGGAGAGTTACTCTTAACTCGTATTCTTATGTCCTTTTCCCTTCTGCAATAATTATTGTTATTATTATGGGGGAATCGTTTACTGGTGTGGTATCCGGTGGAGGTTGTTCTCTTACACACGTTGAGTGGGGTTGGGCACGATAGGTGCGAGGTATGAAAACTGGTGCATGGGGATTGAGTGGGAACACGGTCGTGGCTGCTGTTGAGCGGGGTTGGGCACGATAGGTGCGAGTTATGAAGACTGGTGCATGGGGATTGAGTGGGAACACGGTCGTGGCTGCTGTTGAGCAGGGCTGGGCACGATAGGTGCGAGGTATGAAGACTGGTGCATGGGGATTGAGTGGGAATACCCTGAACTGTCGTAGTATGAAACATAAATTGGCTGATATTACAGACCTCCTTGACCACCATAAAGTAGACATTTTGTGTATAACGGAAACATGGCTAAATTCGTGTATCCCAGACGAGATCATTTTATACCGGGTTATGACCTGTTCCGTCGTGACCGGTCCCAGTGCAGCACTGCATGGAGCGACTTGGGTGGTGGCGGGGTAGCAGTCTTCTCTTCGTCAGCCCTTTGTGCTATGCGCTGCCGGGATCTAGAGTGCAACCATTCAGAGATGATAACTGTCGTTATGCAACCAGGTTGATCATGCACGTCGCCTTTGTTTGTCCTCAAGGTTGCAAGAAGAGTTAATAATCTTTTCTTTTTTATTTCAGGATTACCCAAAGGCTAACGCCTATCTGGGGGATCTCCTATTTGTGTATGTACTAGTAACATAGTTATGGATGCGAGAGAAAGTGCGCAAAGTGAGTGTGAAATGTTGGTTTTAAAAAGGAATAATAAGAAACACAAGGAAAGAAAGTGAGACAGAAAAGAAAAGAACAAGCATGTAAATCAATGATTGCACATCAAAGGTGTACCAGTGCTGTCGAACTGATACTTAGCAATGTGAATACGTAAATGACGCTTGAATTCAGATAGGGAATCTAAAGTTGTCAATCGGGGTGGAAGACAATTCCAAAGAGAACCAGTTTTCTGTAGGAAAAGGGATGAAAAAATACGACCATGTGAGTTAAAAACGAGCTTTTTGGGCCTACGGGCACTACGTGATATGGTTATCGCAAAGCGAGAGAGATATTCTGGGTGGAAATTGATGTACTTAAATAAAACCACAAGAGAAATAAAGATACGGCGAAATTGCAGAGATTCTAAGTGACACAATCTATTCAAAATGGATTTTGATTCATAGATATCAAAGGTTATTTTTGCAGACTTCAGGAGTCGCCGGCAAACCTTAGCCTGGAGTACATCAAGGGACTCTAACTGAGCGGATGTGATCCTAAACGACCACACAGGAATGGCATATTCAATTGCCGGACGCACATAAGACTTATACAAGAGGAGAATATGGGACGATGGTAAATGTCTGCCCATGAAACATAACAGGTTGACTCGTTGCAGTTGGAGACGTTACGTGCACTACTTAGTCTCTGTTAACACCCCGAGTCTGTTATTGTGAAGTAAGTAACTGCCGCTAATCCAGAATACCTGTGTTTATCGTGGAAGGGGGGAATCAGCATCCCGTCTGGTCCAGCGTGGCGTAAGTCTTCCATGTACCCCCATTATTCGCTTCATCTACTCCACAGTGCGTGCGTTCGCGTTAAGGAAGGACGTCCTACCACCTACAGGTCAACTACCCTAGTTCACTGCCGACGTGCGAGAGTTGGCAATATACGCGCCGATAAGCACGTAGGACCCTTCAACATCTGGATGCATGAATGCAACAAAACGCACCGCTACACGTTTTTCCAACACACTCACTCTCCAGTCGACCACGTAGGGGACGCCAAAACATGTATGTATGTATGTATGTAGCTCCGTATCCCATTCTATTCTTTTTGCATGTATGGATATTTATATTTGAATTCGTAAGTACACACGGGCTACAAGCCCAATTACATGGACTAGTTGACTACAAAACAAGTTTGTTTTGTAGTCAACTAGTCCATCACAATGTCATGCATGAGGAGTACTGTAGGAGTTTGGCTTTCGGCTTGTACAATTCGTTTTCGCAAAGCTTCCCTTTCTTTATTTATCTTTGATATTTATGACCCACCCAAGTTGGGTGGTGTGCTGCTTTGCTGCTTCGAATTGTAGTTAGACCGCTTTGTCAAATATCGTACTGGTCTCGTCATCGTCCAGTAACAATCGACATTCTTTGTTCCGTTGGGACTGTAGCTTTTGCTCATTTTCGTTGCGCTTGCCTTCCCCTCTTTGGTCTTTCCATAACCTTGAACCTTCCAAGTTGGAAGGCTGTCGGTTAGCGCTACGGAGATGTGTTGAAGCTAGGTGTCAGGACGTTGAATGTTTCAGTACTCTGTCAGTTTTGTGCCTAGTATTGCACTTTCTGACTGTATATAGTATCATGTTACAGTGATGGAGAGTTACTCTTAACTCGTATCGATATGTCCTTTTCTCTTCTACATTTATTTATGGCTCAACATCCGAGTTTCAAATTGCACACCTGATGAGCCGTCACGAACCATACGGCGAAACGTACGTCGTGTGAAACAACTTGTTTTGTAGTCAACTAGTCCATCACAATGTCATGCATGAGGAGTACTGTAGGAGTTTGGCTTTCGGCTTGTACAATTCGTTTTCGCAAAGCTTCCCTTTCTTTATTTATCTTTGATATTTATGACCCACCCAAGTTGGGTGGTGTGCTGCTTTGCTGCTTCGAATTGTAGTTAGACCGCTTTGTCAAATATCGTACTGGTCTCGTCATCGTCCAGTAACAATCGACATTCTTTGTTCCGTTGGGACTGTAGCTTTTGCTCATTTTCGTTGCGCTTGCCTTCCCCTCTTTGGTCTTTCCATAACCTTGAACCTTCCAAGTTGGAAGGCTGTCGGTTAGCGCTACGGAGATGTGTTGAAGCTAGGTGTCAGGACGTTGAATGTTTCAGTACTCTGTCAGTTTTGTGCCTAGTATTGCACTTTCTGACTGTATATAGTATCTTGTTACAGTGATGGAGAGTTACTCTTAACTCGTATCGATATGTCCTTTTCTCTTCTACATTTATTTATGGCTCAACATCCGAGTTTCAAATTATTATTATTATTATTTGTAAGAAAGGGTTTGCTCCCAACACCGGAGCTCGCGCTCGCCCTTTCTTACAAGTCATCGCCGAAGTCGCCACCACTACTTCGTATTATTATTATTATTATTATTATTATTATTATTATTAACTGGTTTTGAGGGAAATTATTATTAATAATAATAATATTATTGGAGTCTATCTACATTTTTACCACCAAGCCGATTTTGTGTAGGCAGAAAAAGAATTTGTTTACGTTGAAATTGTTTGTGAATTTAGATCAGTAGTTCTCGTTTGTGGTTGCATGGTAACTTTCTAGTGGTGAATTTATCGCATCTGTTGTCACCTGATATCGTTGAATGGTGTAATGTTTCTTTCAGCTCTCATTTTATCGCGCTAGTTAGGGTCTAAATTATTACTTGTATTGTGCGTATATATATTGAGTCAAGAGCTTTTGTTGATTTGCCAGTAATCCTCTGATGAGATGGCGACGAAAACGTTTAGGAACAAGCTTCTTTATTTACATGAAAACAAGTTTTGCTTATGGTGTTTGTACTGAGTGCGCAGCTTACTCTATTTATTGCGTTGATCATTATTATTATTATTATTATTATTATTATTATTCAAGGGATCAGTCGGGGAAGTGAATTGCCTGAAAAGAGGAAAAACGCCAGACCCACCAGGACTCGAACCTGGGACCCTGCTTGTCATGAGCAACGCTCTAACAACTGAGCTATGGGACCAGGCTGAACTCAGAAGGCGCTGACAGGTTTTTCACTCCAAAGGCAGCTCACAACACGTGCCACACATACTGATGGCACTTGGGTCTTTTTCCCTCCCCCAGGGGACCAACCACGGTCAGTTTCTGGAAACTACCAGAGGTGAAAGAAAGTGATTAAATTTGGAAAGGATGGGAGAACTTCAAATTCAAGGGATCAGTCGGGGAAGTGAACTGCCTGAGAAGAGAAAAAAACGCCAGACCCACCAGGACTCGAACCTGGGACCCTGTTTGTCATGAGCAATGCTCTAACAACTGAGCTATGGGACCAGGCTGAACTCAGAAGGCGCTGACAAGTTTTTGACTCCAAAGGCAGCTCACAACACGTGCCACACATACTGATGGCACTTGGGTCTTTTTCCCTCCCCCAGGGGACCAACCACGGTCAGTTTCTGGAAACTACCAGAGGTGAAAGAAAGTGATTAAATTTGGAAAGGATGGGAGAACTTCAAATTCAAGGGATCAGTCGGGGAAGTGAACTGCCTGAAAAGAGAAAAAACGCCAGACCCACCAGGACTCGAACCTGGGACCCTGCTTGTCATGAGCAATGCTCTAACAACTGAGCTATGGGACCAGGCTGAACTCAGAAGGCGCTGACAAGGTTTTCACTCCAAAGGCAGCTCACAACACGTGCCACACATACTGTTGACACTTGGGTCTTTTTCCCTCCCCCAGGGGACCAACCACGGTCAGTTTCTGGAAACTACCAGAGGTGAAAGAAAGTGATTAAATTTGGAAAGGATGGGAGAACTTCAAATTCAAGGGATCAGTCGGGGAGGTGAACTGCCTGAAAAGAGAAAAAAACGCCAGACCCACCAGGACTCGAACCTGGGACCCTGCTCGTCATGAGCAAGGCTCTAACAACTGAGCTATGGGACCAGGCTGAACTCAGAAGGCGCTGACACGTTTTTCACTCCAAAGGCAGCTCACAACACGTGCCACACATATTGATGACACTTGGGTCTTTTTCCCTCCCCCAGGGGACCAACCACGGTCAGTTTCTGGAAACTACCAGAGGTGAAAGAAAGTGATTAAATTTGGAAAGGATGGGAGAACTTCAAATTCAAGGGTTCAGTCGGGGAAGTGAACTGCCTGAAAAGAGAAAAAAACGCCAGACCCACCAGGACTCGAACCTGGGACCCTGCTTGTCATGAGCAATGCTCTAACAACTGAGCTATGGGACCAGGCTGAACTCAGAAGGCGCTGACAAGTTTTTCACTCCAAAGGCAGCTCACAACACGTGCCACACATACTGATGGCACTTGGGTGTATTTCCCTCCCCCAGGGGACCAACCACGGTCAGTTTCTGGAAACTACCAGAGGTGAAAGAAAGTGATTAAATTTGGAAAGGATGGGAGAACGTCAAATTCAAGGGATCAGCCTGGTCCCATAGCTCAGTCGTTAGAGCATTGCTCATGACAAGCAGGGTCCCAGGTTCGAGTCCTGGTGGGTCTGGCGTTTTTTTCTCTTTTCAGGCAGTTCACTTCCCCGACTGATCCCTTGAATTTGAAGTTCTCCCATTCTTTTAAAATTATTATTATTATTATTATTATTATTCAAAGGAACAATAGGGGACGTGAACTGCCTGAAAAGAGAACAAATCGCCAGACCCACCAGGACTGGAACCCGGGACCTTGCTTGTCATGAGCAATGCTCTGACCACTGAGCTATGGGACCGGGCTGAACCTAGAAGGCGCTGACAAGGTTTTCACTCCAAAGGCAGCTCACAACACGTGCCACACATACTGAAGGCACCTGGGTCTTTCTGCCTCCCCCAGGGGACCAACCACGGTCAGTTTCTGGACCCTATCAGAAGTGAAAGAGAGTGATAAATTTATGAAAGGATTGGGAGAACTTCAAATTCAAAGGAACAGTAGGGGAAGAGAACTGCCTGAAAAGAGAAAAATTGCCAGACCCACCAGGACTCGAACCCCCCATAGCTCAGTGGTTAGAGCATTGCTCATGACAAGCAAGGTCCCGGGTTCGAGTCGTGTTGGGTCCTGCCCCAAAGCATACTGCTGAGCCCCCACACCTGGAGGGCCTGCAAGCCTTTAAGTGCCGTGTCCACCGTCACCACCAGCTGCACCACTGGAGCTGGGCGACTGAGAACCTCTAGCAGACCTCTCACGCCCACCTCAGCCGTAGTGCACACACTACGTCTGAGACAGTGTCTTTATTGAAGTTTTGTCGCTAGCTTATATACTCTCCCTCGCTCTATGTTGCGGCACAGTAGCTCGCTTGTTCATGTAATAGCTGGCCTACTGTAACAATTATGACTTTGCTGGCCAAATAGCTGAGGGTGCAGTCACCTCACCAATCATCTCATATTTTCAATGTTCCTTTTATATTACTTTAACAATTTCGCAACCTCTCTCTCCCTCCCTCTCTCTCTCTCTCTCTCTCTCTCTCTCTCTCTCTCTCTCTCTCTCTCTCTCTCTCTCTCTCTCTCTCTCTCTCTCTCTCTCTCTCTCTCTCTCTCTCTCTCTCTCTCTTGCTCTGGCTCTTGCTCTCTCTCTCTCTATCTCTCTCTCTCTCTCTCTCTCTCTCTCTCTCTCTCTCTCGCTCGCTCGCTCTCTCCCGCTCTCTCTCTCTCGCTCTCCCTCCCCAACCACTCTTGGTGCGTCTAGGTGGCTATGAAGTCGAGACCCTAGGTCGGCGGAGCTCCCTAAACCTCGCCACCACTGCCACGATTCAGGTTGTGCGTGCTTCCCCTAGCTGCATCTCATGTTTGGCAATAAATGGTCTTTGTAAACAAAACAAAAAACAAAAAAAGCGACACACGGTTCACAATATTCCTCATGTTTGGGACATCCTCATGCACAAGTAGTACCTTGCACGTGCACTGCACGTGCACCCAGGGTCGAAACTGTACTCCATTTGTGTATGTCGCGTGTCGCATGTCGCAAAAGTTGAACTTTCTTCAACTTCTGCGACAGGTGCATTGCGACAGCTTGCGACAGCTTGCTTGCGACAGCTCGCGACAGGCAGTTTCTTGTCGCAACTGTCGCAAATCGCGTGTCGCGTCGCAGAAAGTTGTATTGTGAATCGGGCTTTAACTTCTTGCGACGCAACATGCGACTTGCGACACATGCGATGAGCTGCGACAGCGACACACGGTTCACAATATTCTTCATGTTTGTTGCGACATCTGGATATCCTCATGCAGGTAGCAACAAAAGTGCATATTATACCCCATAGTATGTACTCTTCGTGGCAAGAGTCCATTTTGTAAGCAACTGCCTGGATTGCATTGGTCAGTGCATGCACGCCATGCAGCGGTCGGATGTACAAGTTCCTGCATGTGTACCATACGCCTGTAGGGAGTAGTTCCAGTTTCTGCTGATTGCTGTGCTCTCCCTCCCCGTGCAGTTCAGTAATCCTCACGTAGTATCAAAGATCATGTACATCGTGTTCTCTCCCCTCCCAGCCCCCCCCCCCCCTCCACCCCGTTTACTCGAAAATTATAATAGTATCATTTTATTGGGTTGTCATCCCGTTTGAATGTGTGAAGTAAAATAAATACCAACCAACCAACCAAACAGACATACATTGTACATGTACAGAAATAGGTTGCAAAGATGGTAACAATGAATTAATGCTAGAAATAGTGATACTTCTTGCTAGTAAAAAGAGGAACAGCGCTAGAGGGAAGTCAAAGGGTGCAACAGTAGGAAATGTGGGCAATCTTACCATGAACATACTCTAGTTCAAATGTTACCAATAGTGGAAAGGCAATATCAGCAGCAGCCTGGTCTGAGATGGCCTTTGTGACCGCGTATTGTGGTTGCGTCCAGCGGGAAATTTCAGGGACGAATTTATCTTGTCAAGCATCTGCTGTGCAATCGATCCTGGTATTTTCCAAAAAAATGGAAAAGGTTTTCGGACTCGCGTGGAGAGCCAAGGGTTAATTTATATGAAGAAAAGAGGACCAAAGAGCTACAAAGTTACGTTATAATATCCACAAACATCGCCAGTTACTTTACGGTCACCTCATGCGATAACACTACACGACACAGACCAACGATACTGACGTTCTACAACTAACTGGCAATCAACTATGGCACATCTCGGATGCGCACTCCAACAGCCTTTCAACTTGGAAGGTTCTAAGTTATAGAAATAGCATAAGGAGGTGAAGGTTAACGCAACCAAGACAAGCACCAGCTAAAAGTCTCAGCTTTGAAGGACGTTGGTGGATGTACATGTACATGTATGTCGAGGACTATGCCGGTCGGTAAGACTATGACAAAACGGTCAAACCACGATTCAAGGACGCAACCCAGATGTGCTAGAGCTGATTGGCAGTTATGTGTAGAACGTCAGTACCGTTGGTAAGTGTCGTGCAATGTTATCGCATGAGCTGACTGTAAAGTAATTGGTGTTTGTCAATGGATATTATAGCGTAACTTGTAGCTCGTTGGTCCTCTTTTCTTCTTATAAAATGTTTTTGGTTTTTTGAGTTTGGACTTCTCACTCAGATTAAGAGGACATGAAACCAAGAGTGCGCAGTTTCTGACCTTACTGCATGGATATCTATCACGAACTGATTTCTGGATTGCATCATAATAATAATTGGTGCATACAAAACCGCTGGCTGTGGCATAGTGGCAAGACGTCCCCATTTATCGCCTATCCGCGTTTTCGCACGGCTAAGAGAAAATTCAAATTCGGTCACATGATGGGTACTCAAGTCAAAGTTCCCCTGAAAGGCCAATACTTGCAACACTTGAAAATCGCGAATAGTACTTTTAATGTCCTTATAGATGTATGCAAGATTTAGAGGAACGCAAACATCGATCCTGGGCTGGTTCTCTGCGAAGCGTGGAATATCGGCCATTCCTTCAAAAACCACTCCTTCCGGTGAGTCGACTCAGGAAATGGTTGACGGTTGTCGAATTCCGCAGTACATTTCAAAGTTAACTACTACTTTTTATGGATAAAAAGAAAGGACAAAACGAGTTATTGTTTTATGCGTCAGATGCACCATAGCGTCGATTTCATCCAAATTCAGTGCGAAATTTGCAGATCCGTAAAGTGCATACCTAGTGCGTACACTGCAGAGTTCTAGTTATCACGAGGGAGACCTGCTTGAATTCTGCTGGAACGAACGTCTTCATATATCTATGCCGTTGGCTTCCCTATCCTGTCACTGATCGTTCATTACACAATTCCTCGCATTCCGCGACGTATAAAATTAATGTTCCCTAGTGTTGCGCGAAGACCAAAACATGGATGCGGAACATGCATTTAATTTTTTTAAATCTAACTACAACAGGGTGTGTAAGTGGGAGACTTCAAAACATACTTTGCTCAGTGAAATGTTGCTATGGCAAATTTGCTAGTTTTGGAGATATCGCGATGACAGGATTATCGGCCTGTCAGATCTATATCGGCCTATCAGATGACCAGACTGCTGCACATTGCACACACAGAACTATCATGCTATCATCTATAAAGCAAAATATCAAAGCCATCCAGCAGCGGCTTGGTACCGGTCTACCCCGGAAAGCCGCCCACTGCAATCTCGCCGCTTCTACCAATGCAACGAGCAGAGCGCATTCATACGTTGCCTTGACTCAATCCAAGTAGTGATGTCTGTTAGTTACCTGAGGGAACAAACAAGAATGTGGCAGCGACATTGAACAGAAGAAGAAACTATTAGGGTATTATAGGCTGGGATAGATTGCACAGGATTGAAATAAAAGAATCAAAAGCTCATAATGTTCCGGCTGTATATATTTGTCTTCGTCTTGATACCTTGGCGTTTTAATTTTCAGGCGAGTAATACAAGACATAGGAAGAGATCTACTGCACAATGAACAATTTAGAAGTATCGCGATTTGAGAGCCAAACGCCAAGTTAAGCTGGAACCTCTTTGTAATTTTTGAAATATACAGAAGGGATTCAAAGAGCAACTGAGGAAGGCGATAGAGGACACATTCGATCCATGTTCCTCTTCCACATGAACACTGGCTTTTCAGGCTTAGAGAATTTTCCAAAACGCAGTTAGTGGGAATGTGATCTAAGTTATTTTCCACGCTTACCGTCTGTTGGCAGAATGGCATGCAGACTTTGTGTGTTGCTCCAGGGAAGACCTCGTCCTTCTGATCACTGGATAGAGTAGTTGCAGTGAATGCACCATCATCATCTATGCTCAGGACATGGCCAGCGTTTGTACCATGCAAGAATATACTGCGAAAGCCCTTCTCTGGTTCGTTTGCCAGAGACTGGGTCAGGATTTGCTGCAGGCAAGGAATGTCCATGGACGCTGGCAATCGACTGTCAAAACCGATTGTACATCGTTCGAAATGAGTGTGGTAAGTTTGATTCATATCTGGTTCTCGGTGAATGAAGTACTTGGAACCGTCCGGTCCTGGGCAAGTGCTCACTGAAAATGTAAACAGATACGGAAACAACAAGGCAACACGGTTTACGGCTTGTACACAACAAATTAGGTAAAAAATCAACATTAAATACTCCTGTGATATTTAATGTATGGTGAATTTTCAGGAGGTTAGTGCGAGTGTGGCCCTATCTCTCTCTTTGTCTTTCTCCATCTATCTACCTCCCTTTAATCTCTATCTCTATCTCTCTATCTCTCTATATCTATTTTTATCTATCTATCTCTATCTATCTCTATCTATCTATCTATATCTATCTATCTCTATCTATCTCTATCTCTCTATCTCTTTATCTCTTTATCTCCTATCTCTCTATCTACCGTAAAGTCTTGTATAAAAGGCTTCTATGACTTTCTTGGTGAAAATTTTGCAGGCTTCTATATGAGACAGGCTTCTATACAAGACAGGTATTTCTATATATGTCAACCCAAAAATCCGGCTTATGTGTGATTTGATGGGCCCAAAATTGCGGCTTCTATTCGAGGGCGGCTTCTATTCAAGTGCGGCTTTTATACAAGACTTTATGGTATCTATCTATCTATCTATCTATCTATCTATCTATCTATCTCTGTCTCTATCTCTATCAATGGATATAGTGTTATGTTTCAGATACTTCAGCGAACCTGCGGCATGGAAAGCCACGTAACGACCACTGGCAGTTGGATCTCTTGGTAATGCAAACAGCAATAGGGACACGAGATGGAAGTTGCCGATCGTTATAACCGGCCAGCGTTCCTATTTCCTCCTCTCTATCCCTCCACAATTACTTTGATTTGCAATTGATATTTTCATGCAGTTTTTTCCAAAAACAAGACAGTACAAATACTTACGTTGTTGACACAGCGGAAGACCTTCTGGAGTCTTGAACTCTTGCCATTCATTCGAGACACATCTGGCTTGTCCAATGGCCATGTAACCGCTATCGCAAAGAGGATAGCCCGCCTCAAGATGTGCAACCTTGCGCATTACGCCATTAGGAATAGTAGTTTCAAGGCACTCGGCCGCTGTAAAAATGATAAAAAATGACAGAGTTTAACTAATCTGGAAGAGCAAACCTTTATGGACTTTATGGATAGGTGTGAATAGAATCATGCGGTCCAAATGACATGAATTCAGGAACCTCCCTGAATGAAAGTTGAAGAAAATGCTTCGTTCGTCTATTTCAACCCAATTTTCGTGAATCGCACGACATAAAGCTACAAGCGGTGTATAGAGCAATTCGGGCGCTCAGCACAGCAGCCCTTGGTCGATAATTGAGGTAGAAAAGAAAACAGGCATAGTAACAAGCATAATATTATTATCTTGATCAGGAGCGTAGCGTAGCCCTATTCAAACTGCTTTAGAAGGTCATGTGACGCCATAATTATAGTGTACAAAAGTCCCTATTTTTAATTTTTGCAGCCAAGGATACTGGCTCATCCAGCTCCTTTTGTTTTGAATTTTTCTGTAAACAGCACTCTCAGAAACGAGTCTCATTCAGTAGACTACATGTACATTATACATCATTCTCCTTTGATCTTAAACTACAGTACATGTACCATCGGTTGGTTCTTGCACACGTTTTGCAGGAGGTTACGACATTTAGACTTGCAGACAAACCTGCTTCTTTCCCTCGAATTGCAGGGAGCAGCAAGTTGGACCAAAACCAGCGCAGTTTAGTCATTTCACACCAGGGCGCAGTAAAACACCAGTATTTGCTACCCCCTGCTTCACGTTCACACTCGCTGATAAGACAAATTCACGGTTCACGTCAGATTCGGCTGGAGGCGAAGTTTTCCGCATCCATAGGAACGCGACCACCCTTCAAGGATCAAGGCAAGCGTCACATGTATCTGCTTCTGAAAAACTCTGGCTGAATCTAGCGCAGTTAAAGCACGCTGACTATGGCAATTTCAAAAACGAGGGAAGGAGCCGGTTTCAAAAGGTTTCATCGACATCGCTTCTGCCAAGCTAAGATGATGAGATCTAACAACGTAGCAACAACTAATGTTACATGTACAGTTCTGGCAACTGAAATCCGACCCCCGAACGTTATCGCTAACATCGCAACGATCCAACGCGCAATTGCAAAACTACGAAATAGAGACCGCTAGAATGTGAACGCACGGCCCAGGGGATCGGATTTCAGTTGCCATCGATGTAGCTGTCCACAGCGTTAGTTTGTGTGCAATAACCGTAAACGTGCACCGTTTTAACAAGCGGCAGGCTGTAGAAAGTCGTGAGCAGCATCAGGATCTATTGCAATTGACATTTCCGCGGAGAACTCAACCAAATAATTATAGGAGCAATGCAACACTTACTTTCACAGGAGTAAGTGCCTTTCTGGTTTTGACACCGAGTTCCATTTGGACACAGGTTAGCGCCTCCATTTGTACATTCATCAAAATCTAACAAACCAATCAGAAGCGTACAGACAAGCGCGATTCGGTATGCTATCAAACTGCCACTTCGAAGTAGTTTTTCTCACTTTTAACTTAAAAGTTATTTTCTAGCTTTGAACATGGGCTTGGATAGGTGGGCTGGTTACCTGGTCCAGGGTACTCGTACTATCCCGTGGGTGCAAATACAGCCTACCAGCTGAACAAAAAGAGTGTTCGTACAAGAAATAACAACAGATGTTTTCATGTACGGGGCAGAGTGCAAGAACATTCCAGAGCGCTTCAAGATTCACGCGTGGGCGAGCAGCAAATGCCACCTACATGTGCTAGAGGCTATTCACATTGCCAAGTTATAGCCACAGCTTTGTACAAAGAAGGAATATGTTAAAGAGTGCTATTTGGACTTCCCGCCTCCATGTTATAGCTTCTGTACTACAATGTTTGGCATGACTCACACCATCATGTGTACTGGTTCGAGAAGTAATGGTACGAAAGGCCTCTTCAGGTTTACAACCTGCTTCGTCTTTTTTCTCCTTCCAGTTTTCTGTTTATTTACCGGCACGTTCGGGCTCTCCACCCTCTCCGTGAAAATAAACTGAAAACATATTGTGCTAATAAATAGTAACATAAATTACTAGATCTAACCGAGTATGGCCGTCTTATAGTTCAACTCAAAGCAGCCACGAAACCATAAAAGGTAGGCCTTCCATATAAAGGCTGAGCAATGGTGTCCGAAAAACGTTTCACATAAGTCTCAACGATATTTAAATTAAACAACAATGTGAGTTTGGTCCTGCCATAATTTGCAACGATAGTATTTTCGCGGAAGACGGTCATGTTTCCAAACCAAGTTCAGAGGCTTACCTTTGGCACAAATGAAGGGTTTAGGTTGGTCAGTTAGCTCAGCCGTGCTATTGTGGGTAGAAATGTTGAGAACAGCTTTATCCCGATAGTTGTCCAGCCAAATATTTGTTATACCTCCATCTAGTATAGATTGCAGTGCGCCCTGGCAGTCAAATGACGAGAAAATTACATTCATAGTTTTTTCAGAGCGCATATTCACAATTTCAGTCGTTTTTGTCACGCAAAATACAAACTAGCAGTAGTAGATGAATGTGGCAGCTGTGAGTGCGTGTGAACAAAAAACTGGTGAGTGCGTATTATTTACGTTTCTTTAAGCAGTTGCAGGTATTGGAAGCTGTATATATTCGCACACGTGACCCTGTTCTATGCAAGCAAAAAGAAAATGTTGTAGCACTCACACTTTTTAAATAATACGCACTAACCAGTTTTTTGTTCACACGCACTCACAGCTGCCACATTCATCTACTGCTACCATTCTCAGATACACTGCAAAGGTTCACACCACACGCGCTATGCATAACCGCTAGCTGTGCTGCATTCTCACACTTCTTTTCATATTACTCTAGCTATATAACTGATTCTTTTAGTGATTCTTACTATGTGACGATGTTCCACTGATGATCGTCACACGAAAACGTTCTGGAATTGTTTCATGTTAATTGTTTATACATGGTTATGAGTGCACAATTGATATTTTTCATTGCTATTTTACGACTGTTGTCTCCTCGTCGGTTATTTAAAATACAAACTGTTTTTTCTTACAATCGACGTTGAGATAACAACACACTGTCTCACATACATGTTTCCACAGGTGACTTTCTCCATAATTAATTTTGTATGAAGAAATGAGGACCAAGGAACTACATGTTCCACTAAAACGTCCACTAAAAGCGCCTGTTACTTGACAATCAGCTCATGCGATTACATTGCACGACACTGACCGACGGTACTGACGTTCTACACCTAACTGGCTAACAGCTCTAGCACATCTCGGATGCGCATTCCAACAGCCTTCCAACTTGGAAGGTTTTCCTGGGTCCTCATTTCTTCTTATAATAATAATAATAACTTTATTAGGATGACCCAAAGGCTGACCGCCTATCGTGGGGTCCGTCGCATTGAAGGATGATGGTACAAGAGTGTACAGATTGGGAAGGGGGGGGGGAGTACTACGATGAACAGGGTTACCAGCGAGTAGACATGAATACTGACAAGAATGTTTGCGCAGCTCTTTCTTAAATACATGGACAGAAGATTCCGAAGTGAATGTGGGTGGGAGACAATATATGAATTAGTCTTTGGCTCTCCATAGGAGTTCAATAACGGTAGTTACTAACATTTCCTTTCTTCTATTCCCTATCGTGATGTATTATCAAAATGATGATCATCAGAATAAAACGTTCTATGAAATCTCTAGAAACACTTTTTATTTTATTTCTATATTGCCTCAGTAGCAGTCAGCACTAGAGTTATAAAATATTATTATTTTTAGTAGAAAGGAAAAGGACATATGGAAACGAGTTAAGATTATTTTTAGTGTTGGCTAATATCCAACAAGTGTGCGCTCGTGCCCATTAGAAATCTCGGATCAGCAAATCCATGCTAGCAAGAGTACATAAACCCCAGGGGGTTATGTACTATTGATGCTAGTGACTGGCGTTATAAACAGTCATCACACATGAGGACGCTTTAAGAGTGCATCAACTGCGGCTGGTTGCATCAAGCACATACATGCGAGAACGCTAGGTTTTACGCTTTATATTCTTACATTGTAGCATTCGGACTTTCTCAACCGGTTATGATCTTTCATCTTCAGTAGCCGTAAGTCCTGCCCACGACATACAGCCCGGGTCTCTCGGTACGTCAGTTCGTTTGTATGGATACTTATGTTATATCCGCCGCATAAACCTGTGGCGACAAAATAACACGAACATAAGGCATTCTTCAAGTTATGGAGAGTGCGTCACTATGAGCATAGAACTGCCCACCAGGTCTATAAGGAACCCTAAGCCACCATACACGTTAGCTTTGGAATCCTTATAAAGCCACAAATCAGTTTACGTTTAGAACCCTAAGCCACCATCTACAGTTAGTTACAGGGCCCTGAAATGCCATGGCTAGCTGCACTCTAGTTAGAGAGCCCTTAACCAGCAAGTAACACACGCCGTACACCAGCACCGGAAGCCAAGGGCTGTGGAGCTGAAACGTGAAGTAGGTTCACGAATTTTAACGATCATCAGACAGCGACATTCATCATCTACTAAAGGATTTGGGTGCGGGATTAGATATGAAGTGATTGTGGTGAAGTAAATACGTATGTGCGAGGTACAAACGTCCTCAGACCCACTAAAATCTGGCAGATTTCCTCCTCTGTGCTTCATCCATTCGTGTTTATTGCACACATGCAACATACATGTCAGTCACATTGCTGTGTCTTTCTCCTCATATTAATTTTGTATGGGAACAGAACTAGCAGGTTCCTTGCTTATAAGTCATCCGAAGCCCGGGTTATAATTATATTAATCATTGAGCATATGCGCAAACAAAGAAAGCAATTACACCTACCTTCGCATTGATAACCGCCGTTTGTATTCTTACACGTATATCCACTGGGACAGAGGTCTACGCCGGTAGTTTTTGCCTCTTCGCATTCATTTCTCTCTAGAATACAAAAAGTGCAAGATATGCATATCGTTAGGTTGGCCATGTTCATTGGAAATCACATTATCGCCATCAGATCTCAAGTTTTGGATGCGACCATTGAAAACGGTTTCATGCCAGATGGGCATCCGCTTTTTAATTTGAATCTCTATAATTATAGGAACAGAAAGCCTTCAATAAGCCAAACTTCAATGTGAAAAATAGCTATCCCAAGTCTAATCAGCACAGTTTCCCACGATAATATGAGTTATGACATAGCGAGGAGGTACACCTACCTTCACATGTGTAACTTCCTTTGGTATTCTCACACGTGTATCCATTTGGGCACAGGTCTACTTGCCTAATATCCGCATCTTTGCATTCATTAAAATCTAAGAGACCAATACAAATAGAACGTAACTCGGATAATGAGAGAATAAAATATAATCATAGAAATCACATGGAAACGAGGTATGAACCAACTGTCCACGACTGTAACAAGATAATAGGCAGTCAGAAAGTGTAAGAACAGCACACATCACTGACATGTTACTAGACATTCAACGCCCTGAGACCTAGCTCTAACACTCCTCCAGTGCGCAAACCAGCAGCCTTCCACCTTGGACGGTTCAGGCTTCTATCTTAATGAAAACATCGAATAAGGCATATTTTTTGTAAGGCTGGTAACCTGTATTCCAAATAAGTTTGTTATATCAACGTCAAATTTCATCGGCTTGAATGTGAAAAGCCGCGTAATTGTTCTGCGCATTCTGATAGTTTGCGCACACTGGATATTCCGCTGCGCAATCTCAACCTGACGGAACTTTCCCCCAGTTTTAACCTGCCCTAGAACCATAAGCAGCTCTTTTATGCTGTTATAGGTTTATCTTAAATCCGGACGACTGACGGTGTTATTTCTTTTTCAAATAGTGAAAATAAATCGTGATAATGACTGCTTGTGCATTCTGGGAATTTTCAGATTGCCCACACGGATTCACTGCACTGGTCATGTTTTGAACGAAATCCACAGTTTGCGCCACAGATTGCACCCAATACGGATTTTCTGTGGTCCTTATTTTTTATTCAACGCAATCCACAGATTGCGCCCCAGATTGAATTGCTGTGCTCTTCACTGTGGTTTTCAACGAAAAACCCAAATCGCGCCCCAAACCGATTCGCTGTGCACTTCATGTTTTGCAACGAAATTTAAAGATTGCACCCACAGATTGCGCCTCACATGGATTCCAATTGCTCTTCAGGTTTTCAACAATATCCACAAATTGCATTACCTACACATGTCAATTTTGCACCACGCATATTTGGGTGTGTTCCTAGATGTCTCACAGTAGCTCAGGGACACGGATTTATCGTGCCAGATCTCGTGCCACACTTACTTTTGTGTCACCCCAGGCAATTCGGAATCTTTACACTAAATTTTCAAGATGCCAGTTTGCCTGAGCAATCTCCAAGAATGCAATAACTTTGAGAAGAAAGACACTTCAGTTGTTCGAGAGGCTAAAGTGTGTCCTTCTCAATGTTATTATACCAACTCTCATTTCAATTGCCTCTCAAGCAAGCAAGGTACTGGTCACGTTCAAGCATAATCTCGATATTAATTTGCCATCATTTATAAGTGTACTTGGTGGCCCTGGGAAGTGGATTTCAAACATAACAAAGAACTCGAAAAAAGTAAACAGATTTCCCCCTTCCTCATCTCCGGCTGACTTCTGACACACAATCTCACATTTTGGTTCGAAATCAGAGGTAAAATAGGCCGGGGCCCCGATGTGATTTGCAACAAACTTCATCCTTGATGGGTCATGTTCAGAAAGCAAATGCGGAACTCTTACCTTTTGCGCAGATGAACGGTTTAGGCTCATCAGTGGGATCAACCGTGGTGTTGTAGGTGGAAATGCGGAGAGCACTCTCGCTACGTAAGTTGTCCAGCCAAATAACGTCTATGCCTCCAGATTGGAAAGGTTCTAGTACACTCTGTCCATCAAAAAAGACGAAGAAACTTTGAATAGCTACGAACGTTTTCCACAGAGTTAAAGATGGTCTGAAGGGGGGGGGGTGCACAATTAAACCTTCTCTGATGGGTTTACAATGGCGGAAACATCTGTCAAAAGGAATACCATTTCAATTCTAAGAAACCAGTTTTTGCTTTTGTGGAAATTGTATGTTGTCGGCCAAAGAGCGCAATGGTGGTGGTGATTAAGCCAACGCAGCATTGTCAACGTCTGAAAGCTGCTGCTTTCTGTCCTATTACGTATTACCAAGAGTACATAATCACCCAGAGAGGGTGCAACGCCTGATCCAGCTCTGCATAGGGTACTAGGGTCTAGGACTAGCGCAATCGGATCTTCTGATGTCATGCGTACCCTCCACACAAGCGCAAGGCCGGTCTGGAGGCAGGGCTTCGTTGTTTTTGATCCGAGAGTACCCGCGACTGCCCGGGTTCCCCTCAGATCTGTATGGTATTATGACGTAAAGATCCGATTACGCTCGACGAGGACCCTATGCAGAGGTGTATGAGGCGTTGCACACTATTGGGGGTTATGTACTCTTGGTATTACTCCCCACTAATGATCTGAAACCTAGAATCGTTCGACAAAACTTACGCTGTAACATGCTGACCTTCGCAATCGATTGTGATCTTTGATCCTGATGAGCGTTAACTGCTGCCGAGAGCAGACCGATCGAGCAGATATGTAATCCGTCGGATCCAGATGGATACTGATGTTGAATCCGTTGCAGTATAATTCAGAAGCTGGTTCAAGAAAACGAAACAAAAATGGTAATTTTCGATTTGCGCAAAAGTACATTCATTGGACGCACTGCGGTTTTTGGCAAACAGAAAAATCAACTATAGAATAATTTTTGAAGCTCGGATGTTGATCCAATTAATGTAGAAACGAAAAGTTAAGAGTAACTCTCCACCACTGTAACTAGATACTATATACAGTCAGAACGTGCAGCAACTAGGCACACAACTGACAGTGTACGGAGACATTCGACGACCTGACACGTGACCTAGCTTTAACATATCTCCATAGCGCTAACAGTGACAGCGTTCCAAGTCGGACGACTCTTGGTTAGCGCTATGTTAAAGCTAGGTCATGTGTCAGGTCGTCGAATGTCTCAGTACACTGTCAGTTGTGTGCCTAGTTGTTGCACGTTCTGACTGTATAATTATAGTATCTAGTTACAGTGGTGGAGAGTTACTCTTAACTCGTATCCACGTGTCCTTTCATTTCTATTATAGAATAATTTTTGCTTCACGATATCAAACTCTATAAGAGCGAAACAAACCAACGTGACCTCGAGGAATTATTTCCGAATAAATGTTTCGGAATGACGCAAAGTGCAGATCGCCTGTTCAGGGTTTCACCACTTGGAATGACGTGCATGGGGTATATGTTTTGATTAAAGGGATTGCAACGTCTATTTGGTGGACAGGACAAAGGGAAGGGAATTATGTAAATGTACATGGTGTGGGAAGACCGGAGAACCAAGCACAATGAACCAAGTGATTTTAAGCAGCTCCTTCTCAACAACATTGGCATTTATCAGGCTGGCCCTGATATTGTGAGGCTGTAGACCTGAAATTCCGGCTACAATCTATTCAGAACTCAGATGGTGAGCCAAGGAAATTAGTGTAACATGGAAATTGTGGGCACAAGTTTAGTTTCTGGTATATTTGGTGGACTCGATCGCATAACTTGTGCCCACAATTTCCATGTTACAAAAATTCATTCACTTAATCTCACCTTTAATTTCCTGTAGTAACACCAGTGCGCTTACAGCCAGCAACCCGAACACTTGGAGAAGTGGCAGTTGCATACTATAGGTAGCACGCGACATGTTTGCCTGCAAGGGACAAATGCCAACATACGAACGATATCATAACCCTGAACGTAACATAATTTTACATCGCTAGTATCCAAAACTGCTTCACTTCTACGAACACTAATTTTCAGCTTACACACGCATACTCGACGAAAAGGAAGATAAGATTTGTGGCATAAACACATGTATAGGATCTGGAAATGTGCACTAGTTTGGAGTACTAGACGCGGGCTAACACAGACTACAGTACCTTTACCTTCTATATTGATCAGCAACCTTGAATGACTGGAAGTGAAAATTCCGCTACGCAAAGAAGGCGACTGAAGCATTCTTGACTAACATGCATGGCTTTTATCCTTCAGCATGGCCATGCTGATAAGCCAAAAATGGATGTTTTCCTGAATGGTGTTCGACCCGGATGTGCACTTCTTGTATTTGGCATATCATGTTAGGGCAGAGGCAGCGACCCCTAATTCGGCTCTTACAACCTCAGAGGAATACTAGTATTCCCTTCCCACAGCAAATAGGTAGTGCTTTGCCAAATACGGGCCAGGCTTTGCTTTGCCGCCATGCCTGGTCACTTGATCGTCTTCGGTCGCGGCGAATTCGACTTCAGCGAACCGCATGTGGTGGTGCGCCGCAGCGCCGGCTTCCGAAGTGTAGGCAAATAGAAACGTTGTACCTATCGGCAATCCACCCTGTGACAATATTCTAAATATGGTGTTCATAATGGACACCCCACCCCCACCCCCTTCAGGTTTTGCTCTGCCGTTTATGGTCTTTGGTTGGTTCCACATCAACTAGAGCGCAACGCAGGTGCATGGTAGTGCGCCGCAAAACGATGGTGCGAAATCGACTTCAGCGAAACGCAGGTGATACTGCGCCGCAACGCCGGCTTCTGAAGTACAGGCAAATAGAGACGTTGTACATGTCGGCAACCCATCCAGTGACAATATCCTTAATAAGGTGTTCATCTTGGACACCCGGCCCCCCTGGCCTGAGGCCTTGCTTCAGGCCCACATTATTACACATAATGTTATAATAACAGAATTGCAGCATGCAACACTTCCAAATTAGGAACTCCCAATGCTCTTGGGGCCCCTAGCATTTGGCGGCCTATTTGTATCTATGTATAATTTAGTGCCACTCTCCCCTTCATAAATTCTGTTGTGTTTCTACATTTCTCTTCACTCTGATTAGCTGCCTTAGACAGAGAAACAGGTCAGTCCTTTAAAAAAGATTTGTAAAATCGAAATAATTATTATGTGTTCTGTGAAACCACTTGTAGTAGTAGTAGTAGTAGTAGTAGTAGTAGTAGTAGTAGTAGTAGTAGTAGTAGTAGTAGTAGTAGTAGTAGTAGTAGTAGTAGTAGTAGTAGTAGTAGTAGTAGTAGTAGTAGTAGTAGTAGTAGTAGTAGTAGTAGTAGTAGTAGTAGTAGTAGTAGTAGTAGTAGTAGTAGTAGTAGTAGTAGTAGTAGTAGTAGTAGTAGTAGTAGTAGTAGTAGTAGTAGTAGTAGTAGTAGTAGTAGTAGTAGTAGTAGTAGTAGTAGTAGTAGTAGTAGTAGTAGTAGTAGTAGTAGTAGTAGTAGTAGTAGTAGTAGTAGTAGTAGTAGTAGTAGTAGTAGTAGTAGTAGTAGTAGTAGTAGTAGTAGTAGTAGTAGTAGTAGTAGTAGTAGTAGTAGTAGTAGTAGTAGTAGTAGTAGTAGTAGTAGTAGTAGTAGTAGTAGTAGTAGTAGTAGTAGTAGTAGTAGTAGTAGTAGTAGTAGTAGTAGTAGTAGTAGTAGTAGTAGTAGTAGTAGTAGTAGTAGTAGTAGTAGTAGTAGTAGTAGTAGTAGTAGTAGTAGTAGTAGTAGTAGTAGTAGTAGTAGTAGTAGTAGTAGTAGTAGTAGTAGTAGTAGTAGTAGTAGTAGTAGTAGTAGTAGTAGTAGTAGTAGTAGTAGTAGTAGTAGTAGTAGTAGTAGTAGTAGTAGTAGTAGTAGTAGTAGTAGTAGTAGTAGTAGTAGTAGTAGTAGTAGTAGTAGTAGTAGTAGTAGTAGTAGTAGTAGTAGTAGTAGTAGTAGTAGTAGTAGTAGTAGTAGTAGTAGTAGTAGTAGTAGTAGTAGTAGTAGTAGTAGTAGTAGTAGTAGTAGTAGTAGTAGTAGTAGTAGTAGTAGTAGTAGTAGTAGTAGTAGTAGTAGTAGTAGTAGTAGTAGTAGTAGTAGTAGTAGTAGTAGTAGTAGTAGTAGTAGTAGTAGTAGTAGTAGTAGTAGTAGTAGTAGTAGTAGTAGTAGTAGTAGTAGTAGTAGTAGTAGTAGTAGTAGTAGTAGTAGTAGTAGTAGTAGTAGTAGTAGTAGTAGTAGTAGTAGTAGTAGTAGTAGTAGTAGTAGTAGTAGTAGTAGTAGTAGTAGTAGTAGTAGTAGTAGTAGTAGTAGTAGTAGTAGTAGTAGTAGTAGTAGTAGTAGTAGTAGTAGTAGTAGTAGTAGTAGTAGTAGTAGTAGTAGTAGTAGTAGTAGTAGTAGTAGTAGTAGTAGTAGTAGTAGTAGTAGTAGTAGTAGTAGTAGTAGTAGTAGTAGTAGTAGTAGTAGTAGTAGTAGTAGTAGTAGTAGTAGTAGTAGTAGTAGTAGTAGTAGTAGTAGTAGTAGTAGTAGTAGTAGTAGTAGTAGTAGTAGTAGTAGTAGTAGTAGTAGTAGTAGTAGTAGTAGTAGTAGTAGTAGTAGTAGTAGTAGTAGTAGTAGTAGTAGTAGTAGTAGTAGTAGTAGTAGTAGTAGTAGTAGTAGTAGTAGTAGTAGTAGTAGTAGTAGTAGTAGTAGTAGTAGTAGTAGTAGTAGTAGTAGTAGTAGTAGTAGTAGTAGTAGTAGTAGTAGTAGTAGTAGTAGTAGTAGTAGTAGTAGTAGTAGTAGTAGTAGTAGTAGTAGTAGTAGTAGTAGTAGTAGTAGTAGTAGTAGTAGTAGTAGTAGTAGTAGTAGTAGTAGTAGTAGTAGTAGTAGTAGTAGTAGTAGTAGTAGTAGTAGTAGTAGTAGTAGTAGTAGTAGTAGTAGTAGTAGTAGTAGTAGTAGTAGTAGTAGTAGTAGTAGTAGTAGTAGTAGTAGTAGTAGTAGTAGTAGTAGTAGTAGTAGTAGTAGTAGTAGTAGTAGTAGTAGTAGTAGTAGTAGTAGTAGTAGTAGTAGTAGTAGTAGTAGTAGTAGTAGTAGTAGTAGTAGTAGTAGTAGTAGTAGTAGTAGTAGTAGTATTTATTCTTTTGTTAGGGAAATACCTACAGACGTTGCCGTCTTTTTACAGGGAACCCTAAGTGCTCTTTGCACTTGTGTCGGGGATGTTTCCCTATTCAAGCCTTTATCACACGACGGTTCGTGCTCACGATTGCACGATGCTATGGTTCTACGACACACGGCAAGACACTTCACACTAAGACTAGCTCAGCAGACACACGGCGCACAACAAAGTAGATCTACACGATTGTACAAGCCAATTCATGAATTGCAGACATAGCGCATACATTTACGTATTCACATTGCTAAGTATCAGTTCGACTGCACTGGTACACCTTTGATGTGCAATCATTGATTTACATGCTTGTTCTTTTCTTTTCTGTCTTACTTTCTTTCCTTGTGTTTCTTATTATTCCTTTTTAAAACCAACATTTCACACTCACTTTGCGCACTTTCTCTCGCATCCATAACTATGTTACTAGTACATAAACAAATAGGAGATCCCCCAGATAGGCGTTAGCCTTTGGGTAATCCTGAAATAAAGATTATTATATATACAAACCAGTCATGAAACGCGAAACCGAAATCACAAACGCACAGCCAGGGGTCAGGGTACCGGGTGTTGCTTGCTACGATCTCGCGGGCTAGCGGCTACGGGGATTTCAAATAAATCTATGACCACCCTGGTGATCCTGTCGCGAGGCCCAGAATCGGTGACATTTCCCCGTCGTGCGAAAGGCCTATTAGAGCAGGGGCAGCTACCCCCTAATTCGGCTCTTTACAGCTAAGAGGAACCCCTTCTCCTCGAATAGACTGTGATTTGGCAAATAAAGATTTGGCCTTGTTATGGTCGTTAATCGTCTTCGGTTGGTTCAAATCGACTACATCGAAACGCAGGTTGTAGTGCGCCGCGACTGGGGCTTCTGAGGTACAGGCAAATAGAAACGTAGTACATATCGGCAACCCACCCTGTGACAATATCCTAAATAAGGGTTTCATAGCGGACACCCCCCCCCCCCCCCTCCTCTCGCTTTAATCGTCTGCAGTGGGGTCCAGATCGGCAACAGCGAAACGCAGGTCATAGTGCGTCGGAACGGTGGTAGTGCGCCGCAACACCGGCTTCTCAAGTGTAGGCAAATAGAAACGTAGTACATATCGGCAATCCACCCAGTGAGGCATTATAATCCTCACCTGTGGAATCCCGCAGGGATCGCATTTTGCTCCAACCCTCTCCAAATTTTGTTAATTCCCTGCCCTCATCAATCACCTACTGCACCCCATACTACTTGTCAGTAGTCCAGAGCAAGCTCGAGTACGCCAGCACTGCCTACGTCCACTGCCTCGCTGACATGGTGAGAGATCAGCTGCTACGCATAAGTAAGAGAGCACTTAGATGCATATTATGACACATTCATGCGGACATCATACTTGCTTGAGCGATACCACATAATTAGCTTAGACAAAAGATATCATACTAAGTCCATATTCTTCGTGTTCCGTTGCATCAACAATATCTGCAGTTCACTCCTCTCTGACATGTTCTCCCCGGTCGCCGTGACTGCGCTCACACAGATAGAGTAACCCGCGGCCAAGTCAATTATTCCCTTTCCTTATCCATTGTGCAAGCTCAAGCTGGATACAGATATATTTCATTCCTTGGTGCTGACCGCTTTAATGCGCTTCCCGAATCCTTTCGCACAAATCATGTCCCCAATTCATTTCGCCAGGAACTTAACAATTTCATTCATCTTGAGCACCCTGTAAGAAGACCTTAGGGTCTGTTGGGAATGCCCAAGTTAAATAATAAAATACAATGCAAAAACAATACAATACTAATTTGCTGACGCTGTTACTCTCCTGTATGTACATGATAACAAGAATTCCCCGCAGTGGAACCAATCTCGTCTAGAGTGCGACCTTTCTACCTGCCAACTATGGGCCAGCAACGTCGGTGGAGAGTTCTCACCAGCCAAAACGACTCAGATCCGTAACTACAGTAACGACCACCCTATCCAGCTTTTTTCCCAACCTATCACCATCGTTGAAGCTGCGAAGCATCTTGGAGTGTATTTAACACCCGACCAGTCCAACACCATCCACCTTCAGACCATCCTGAAAACCTTCCAACGTCGTGTTAATCTGCTATGCTTCATGGGACGGCATCTTGCCCCCACAGCCTTTCTACTTCTATATAAAGGTTTTGTCCGACCCGCCCTGGAACACGCCACCTCGGCCTGGTCCTATGCCATCACCAAAGCTGAGCTGGAGCGTTTAAATATTTTACAAGCCAGAGTAGCTAGGAAGTATTTGCTACATAAAAAGTCAATGTAGCTAGATGCGGAACGAAATCCCAGTTAAATGCCCTTTGTGACTTAGAGTCCTTGCACTTTCGCAGACAAGTATCAGCTCTTGTTACACCATTTAAACTTATACATATATCTCCAGAACAAATCCAACATTTTCACCTTTCACTGTCTTCAAGTCCAAGACGACCAAACAAACTTAACATCAATTATCACGGTGTTCGATGTTCTTCCCTCTTTTCCAACAAAGCTGCAATGCTATGGAATTGCCTACCGCCTTCTCTTACCTCTATAGCCAGCCTCCCCGAATTCAAGCATTCTCTCTATCAGCATTTTCGCCGATATATTCATTATAGTGACGGTATCCCAACTCCTTAATTTCCAGATTTTGTATGCTTCGATCTATTTCCTTAGCCTATCCTAGATTAACTGCTCCCTCTACATAAAGTTGTCATTTCATTCTTCTTGCAGGAGATCCCCTCGACAGGCCCAAAGCCTTTGGGAAATCCTTAAATAATTATAATAAAATACAAAATACAAATAATGAAATACGATTTTCATAGTGGACACCATCCCCAACCAAGCTCCTTCCCCCCCCCCCCCAAGAGAGGTGAGCCCCGCGAAAATATGCACAAGCTAAGTCACAAGGCAACAAAGAATGCCGAATGTTACGGGATAATGACGAGACAAGGTTATTCGTTTTTTGTCTTTTTGAAAAGCATATAACACCAGGGTGGCTGACAAAGTAAAATGAGTAAGACAAAAGAGATACAAAAGAGAGATAGAGTGAGACAGACAGACAGACAGAGAGAACGAGAGAGAGAGAGGAGAGAGAGAGAGAGAGAGAGATAGAGTCTCAGAGAGAGATAGAAAGAGGGAGAGACGGAGAGAGAGAGAGAGAGAGAGAGAGAGAGAGAGAGAGAGAGAGAGAGAGAGAGAGAGAGAGAGAGAGAGAGAGAGAGAGAGAGAGAGAGAGAGAGAGAGAGAGAGAGAGAGAGAGCGAGCGAGCGAGAGAGAGAGAGAGAGAGAGAGAGAGAGAGAGAGAGAGAGAAGAGAGAGAGAGAGAGAGAGAGAGAGAGAGAGAGAGCGAGATAGAGAGCGAGAGAGAGAGAGAGAGATAGAGATAGAGAGATAGAGAGAGAGAGAGAGAGAGAGAGAGAAAGAGAGAGGAAGGTTGTAACAGGGCGTCACACCTCATCCTTACACGCCTAGTCATACTCACTACTCTGACTCATCCTATCTCACCTTGTGTTCCCATCTGCATCCTTTATCATGGCTATGTTCCTAATAGACAGCCTCCTACCTTCCACAACGTCTCACCGGTTACACTGGTAGCAGAGGATGGTTTCAATAGCCGCGGCTTCATTTTGCTGCTCTGTGAAGTGATCGCCCTCGCAACCTTCGAGATTCGTAGACAGGTACGCCAGTTCGTCAATTCTCGGCTGCAGACGTCGAGTGACCAAGGTGAACGACGAGCTGCTCAAGCCGGGAACGGAAAGTACCATCGACACAACCGCAACGTCAAGGAACCACCCGTGTTCAACGGTAATGTGTCGGAATTCAAAGAATGGGCTTTCGCCATAGATCTCGCCATACGGTCGCTCCGATTGGAAGACCCCAAGCAGCGAGTAGACTATGACGCGGGATTCCTCGGAGGCAACGGAAAGCTGTGGCTTATCGCCGCGCTCGATGCTCGGGAAGCATTTCCAGACTGGCCAGTGCTGCGAACAAAGTTGGAGGATGCGTACGGCCCATTACACGGCAAGGAACGAGCACGCATCGGTCTCTTCTGGATGTGCCAGCGAGCAAGGCTGGAAGAATACGTCATCGCGTTCACCAGGCTCAGTTTACAGGTTCCGGAGCTGGATGAACATTCTAGAGCCCTTCTGTTGGTCCAGGGACTGCTTCCCAACCTGCGGGCCCAGGTGCTGAGAGAGCATCCCACAAGCCTGTCCAAAGCCGTACGAGCGGCATCATTGCTGAGCAGTTGATGCGGCACTCGGGCTACACGCGGACGAGAAGCTGTGGCAAGCTTGGCACACCCAATATGTAACAGTTCCCTGTTAGCGCTAACCTTATCTGCCCTCTAGCTCTGTATCTTGCACCTTTCTCAATCCTGTCAGCACTCGCGTTATCACCTTAGGGCACGAAGTGCCCTATATCAGTTGTGTTGCCTTGAGCAAGCATTGTCTTTTCCAAGAATACCTTCAAACGGTTACACTGGTAGCAGAGGATGGTTACGATGGTGTTCTTGGAGCTCGCCAGTGTCGTGGCGATCCTTGTTCTTTCTGTGTTGCTATTCAGGTTGGCCAGCGAGGTCCGTGAAGCCAGTCGCCAATTCAGCGCCCGTCTGAGCAACCGACAACAACCGCTCCCTGTGCCGCCCGCTCATTCGTCCGGGAAGCCTCGGCACGCTAAGGAGCCGCCGATCTTCGATGGCAAGCCCTCGCAGTTCAAGGAGTGGGCTTTCTCCATTGAGCTGGCGATTTGGTCACTGGGAATCACCGACTCATCGGTGATGGTGGATTACGCAGTGGGCTTCCTGAGCGGCAACGCCAAGCTATGGCTCATCGCATCGTTGGATACGGGTGTGGAGTTCTCGACGTGGCCAGCGCTGCGTGAAGCCCTCGCCAAAGTGTACGGTCCGTTGCATCATCAAGAGCGGGTGCGACTGGATCTCTTCGCTGTCAGGCAGCACTCAAGCTTGGAGAGCTATGTCACCGAGTTCTCACGCCTAAGCCTACAAGTGCCTGAGATATGCCGCAAGATTTAACAAACTTCTTCACGTCAAGGCCCATCTTTGGCCAATAGAATAATTGATGAAGCCGGAAATATGTACGATCCCGTCCCTGATGGCCTGCCGTAACACAGTCGTGGTACTCCTGCAGGAGCTGAAGCCTTACTGCACACTTGGGTACACACAAGCGATTGTTTGGGGCTGCACGGAGGTATAGGTACCTGGACTCTTCATCCCAATAGTACCGCTCGTCCAGATTATCAGAGGAATCGCCGCGCAGCCGCTGAATTATCGGGGAAAGCTGCTCGTCATTCTGGTATGCTTCCGAAATCGTCTCAGCAACACTATCACTCAGTTCCAAAGCAAACTCAATCGTATTCAAATGGGGTGCTGGTAGGATGGGTGGGCAATCCTTTTCCTCAACTACATTGCCAATTGCTGACCCGCGCAGATCAGGGCGGCGGGATAACGCATCAGCATATTTTCCTTGCCGGGTTTGTGATTAACTGTGAAGTCATAGTCTGCAAGAAATTCAACCCATCTAGCTTCGCGCTTAGTGAGATTGGCTTTTGTGCTCAAGTAGACTACGGCCATGCTATCACTGAACACTTCAAAATGCTGGAATAGATAAATTCTCCAGGATCGCAGTGCAAACACCACCGCCAGGGTTTCGCGTTCTGCAGCAGTGTAATTTCGCTCCGCTTGTGACAGCTTACGACTGGCATATGCCACAGGATGCCAAGCACTATCGCTTTCCCCTGTTGGAGAAGGACGCCTGCTATTGCAAAATCACTTGCGCCTGTTGCAACTCTGAAAGGCTTCTGCACGTGTGCTAGTTTCAACAGCGGTGCACTCAACAAGGCCTGTCTCAGGGATTCGAATGCATGCTGACGGGGGCCACTCCATTCGAACCTGGCATGTTTGCCAGTGATCTCCTCTAATGGCCGCGATATAGTGGAGTAGTGCTCAATAAATCTTCTAAAGTAGTTCGCAAAACCAAGGAACTGTCTCACCTCCGTAACTGTCGTCGGTGGCTGCCATTCCCTCACTGCTTTAAGCTTCTTTGGATCTGGAGCGATACATTCACCGTCGATGTGATGCCCTAGAAACAGAACATCCTTGACACCAAACTCACATTTCGACTGCTTACAGAATAGCCTATTTTTCCGGAGCGTCTCAAGAACTGTCTGGATATGTTCAAGATGATCTTGCCAGGATTTGCTGAAGATAAGAATATCATCCAGAAACACTACCACAAACCGCCGTAAGTACGGTTGGAGAATACTGTTCATCAGTGACTGAAACGTGGCAGGGGTGTTAGTTAATCCAAAGCCCATGACCCGGAACTGGAAATGACCGAAGGGAGTATTGATAGGCGTCTTAGGTACATCTTCCTGACGGATCCTAAGCTGATTGTATCCTGAGCGTAAATCCAGCTTACTGAAGTATGAGCTACCTTGAATGGTATCAAACAGGTCATCAATGTTTGGGAGGCAAGCTTTGTTTTTGATGGTGATCCTGTTCAAATTCCGCCAATCACAAACCATGCGCAATGAGCCATCAGACTTTTTAACGAAAAAGACTGGGGCACCGTATGGTGACTTGCTGGGTTCGATGAAGCCCTTGCGGAGGAGTTCCGTGAGCTGGGCTTGCAATTCGTCCATCTCGGGTTTGGGGAGACGGTAGGCAGCCCGTGATGGAGGAACGGCACCCTCCTCAGTCACAATCTCATGGTCGACATCCCTCTCTGGCGGAAGCTCGGTCGGCAGGTCGTCTGGAAAGATGTCCGAGTACCGCCGCAGAAGGTTAGCCAGCTGCTCTTGATGATCTGGGTGTTGTCTGGCGGCTGATGGCTTGCTGTCCTCCTCCTCGTCGTCAGTAGCGTTGACCCACGCCAGGATTCCCTGCGCGCCTTTCCTCAACTCGCGGCGAGCCTGGGAACCAGATATGAGCAGGCTCTCAATTGGCGGTGACTCCTGATGCTCCGTATCACTATTTTGGCCGGAAGGGGATTTAGCAACGAGCGGCTCTCCGTTCAGTTTGACTTCGTTGGTCTGAAAGTTGATATCTGGATTGTGTCTGGTCAGACATGGCTTGCCCAGGATAGCATCATAGCGGCTCAACGGAAAAACTGTGAAAGATTTGGTGTCGCTGAAGTCTTTCACGATAACCTTTACCGGACCGGTCCTCTGCAGTCCCGATGATGTCGATGAGCCATCAGCCAGGGTTACCTTCAGTGTTTCGTCCTTGGTCTCCGTAACAAGGCCCTTTCTTTGCACGAAAGCTTCCGATATGAAGTCGTGCGTCGATCCCGAGTCAATAAGCATAATTGCCCGGCGGCCGTTGATCCTGCCCTCAACACGGAGAAGGTCATGCTCCAAAGGAAGCTCCGTGTCCTGTACTGCGAGATCAACGTTGCTGACATGGGATTCCTGTTCGGCAACATCTTCCGAATCAGCTTGCAGCGTCGGTTCTTCCAGCTCTAGTACGCTGTAACGGTTGCGTATGTCAACCGGGTAACCGTTGGGTGCTTTCCGCTTGGTCGCCAGCGAGCGCACGCCATTCCTCACTGGCGACCAGCGTTTGGGTGTTGATTGCTGGGACAATCCCGAGCTAGGTGACCTGGCTTCCGACAAGCGAAGCATCCACCCTGCCGACTCAGGTGACGCCTCTCCTCCGGTGTTAGCCTTTGGGGTCGACTTCGGTGCTGAATCGGGTTCGGCTGTTGGTCCGCCGTTTGCGCTGACCTGATCGCTTGGCTCAGATCAGTGGGGTGCTCTCGCAGCACCCGGGTCTTGACAGATGGGTGCAGTCCATTTACGAACAGCAGTCCTCGGGTCAGCGCACTATGGGTGGGTTGCCTAGATCCGGTTTGCTGCAATCGCTCCCAGTACCAGACACCCCCTGGAAAGATATTTCCATGGACTTTATCGTTGGCTTACCCCAGACCCCTCAGGGCTTTGATGCAATTTATACATGTGTTGACCGGCTTACAAAATGTGTCCATTTAGTCCCCACGACTTCCAAAATTGACGCTAAGGGTTCTGCTGATTTGTATCTCCAGAATGTGTTTAGATTACACGGTTTGAGTTCCACTATTGTCTGTGATCGGGACCCAAGATTTACTTCTGAATTTTTCCGGGAATTGTTTCATCAACTAGGTACCACCTTGTCGTTTAGTACTGCCAATCACCCACAGACCGATGGGCAGACTGAGAGAATGAATAGAGTAATTGAGGATGTGCTTAGAGCGTTTGTTAACCACAAACAAGATAAATTGGGACAAGCTTCTGCCTCTTTGCGAATTTGCAATTAATAGTTCATATCAGTCTTCCACTTCTAGCACGCCGTTTTATCTAAATGACTTAATCCCAAGTCCCCACCAGATTTCCTGGCATGGAGGGGAGGAGGGAGTGCCCCAGACTGGATCCAGGATCGGGCGGATGCCGTCAAGTTGGCAAAGGACGCCATGATTGCCGCTCATGCTAGACAAGCTCAGTATGCAGACAGGGGAAGGGTGCCCAGCAACCTGAAGGTTGACGACATGGTGCTGGTGTACAATGATTTCCTAACAACCGCAGAAGCCCGGGATCAGCCTTCACAGAAGCTACGCCCTAAGTGGTTCGGGCCCTACCCAATCATCAAGAAGATCGGACCCAACGACTATCAGCTGGATCTACCCAGCGCTATTCGGTGCCACCCTGTCTTCAATGTCACTGCTCTGCGCCGGTATGAGCAGAATACTATTCCCGGCAGGCGGCAGCCACCCCCGCCACCGTACATTGACTTGCACGGTCAGACCAGATACATGGTGGAGAAGATTCTTGACGATCGCCAGCGAAGGCATCAGACTCAGTACCTTGTCAAGTGGCAAGGGTACCCAGACGACGAAGCCACCTGGGAGCCAGAAGGGAACTTGCTGGACGAGGCCGGTAGGCCGATAGTTGCTCTGAGGCGTTACAGGGCGTCCAGGGCATGTTAGTGACACTATGGTTACCGCGAAATTTTACTCGCTCAAATTCAATTGCACGTGTACCTTGAGAATTCCCACTTGATCCTTGTTGTGTTAAGCCATCCATTCCCCTCCTGTTTTAGATTTTCCCCATTTCCGCTATCTTCACTCGCCTGACTGTCCTTGGTTACCTTGCACGGTGCTTCAATTAGATGAGCGTTGTTGGGTTGACACGATTTCATTTGATTATTCCCTTTCCACATATTCCTCGACTCCCTGGAGGCCTGTGCCTCGCTTAGGAGGGAGAGATGGTGTAACAGTTCCCTGTTGGCGCTAACCTTATCTGCCCTCTAGCTCTGTATCTTGCACCTTTCTCAATCCTGTCAGCACTCGCGTTATCACCTTAGGGCACGAAGTGCCCTATATCAGTTGTGTTGCCTTGAGCAAGCATTGTCTTTTCCAAGAATACCTTCAAACGGTTACACAATAGCTCGAGAAGGGGGCAGTCGGGACCAGAGTCCTTTGCTGCAGGGTGGCTCTGACACCGGATTTTGACAGGCGGTGGAGTTTATCCAGGACCTGCTTTGAAAGACTGGAGAAGAAACAGTTGGATCCATAAGATAGATGAGCCTGTATCATGCTGACATACCAGACTTGGCGGGCTCTTAGGCTCAGGGTCCTGCCGTGTCGCCATAGCTGTCCAATTACAGGCCCGATCTTGCGTGTGACATGGCTGATATGTGGCTGAAAGGAGAGGTCATTGGCGATTACAACACCCAGGTATTTTGCAGATGTTGTTGCTTCCAGGGGTTGTCCTCGACAACGTACATGTTCTTGAAGATCAGCACCGCCTCTTGGCTTTACAAACAGAACTTGGGTTTTCTGGGCATTCAGAAGTAGGCCGATGTCATCTAGCCAGTTGGCGAGGTTGGTCACTGCAGATGACAGAGACTCGTAGACTTGCTTGGGACACGCGTTGGACCAGTCGAGAGCGATGTCATCAGCGAATTGATATCAACAGGGGATGCTCGGCCCTGCATTCCCCGTGGACCCATTCGGCTGCAACTCCCCAAAGAGAACCACGACTGCCTCACAGCCGGACACCCTGGACGAGACCGGACGTACCTCAAACTCTCCAGATACTTATACTGGCCCGGCATGAACAAGTCCGTGAAGGAATTCGTCAGGTCGTGCGATCGTTGCCAACGAGCAAAGGGAGAACAGACAAAGGCTGGTTTACTGCAGTCTCTTCCGCTTCCTGAACAACCTTGGGCCGACATCAGCATGGTTTTCATGGCGCTCCCCTTAACAGCCAGAGGTCATAGCGCTATATTCACCTTCGTTAATCGACTCACGAAGTATGTCCACCTCGTTCCGACAACAGTGCAAGTTGATTCGAGAGAAGCGGCACGATTGTATGTCGATCACGTGTTCTCCGCTCATGGCTTGAGTAAGACGATAGTGTGCGCCCGGACTCAAGGTTCACATCCGCATTCTTCATGGAAGTGTTCACAATTCTGGGAATTGAGTTGAAGATGAGCACAGCGAACCACCCATAAACGGATGGAATGAGGGAACGTATGAACAGGATAGTGGAAGACACACTAACGACCTTTGTGAATCACCGACAGAATAACTGGGACGAGCTATTCCCCCTGTGCGAGTTTGCAACTCTGACCAGGCCTCAACCGGCAATACACCGTTCTACCTCAATCATGGTTGTCACCCGATAACACCGTCTAGCTTGGTAACGCCTCGGAGTTCTGAAGTGGCAGTGGCTCCAGTCGGGTCATCTTTCTGGATCGATAACCGCGTCAAGGCGCGACGGGAAGCACAAGATACAATAATTGCAGCACAAGCACGGCAGGCATTATACGCGGGCCGTGATCGAGTTGTAGACAACCTGAAGGAAGGAGATGAGGTCCTGGTCTTCAGAGAGTTCCTGCCCTCTCCTGTCACTTTGCTGACGGTATGCTGTGGCAATGTGTGGAGGTCAGCCGGAGTTGTGCTTGTTCAGAAAAGTAACGTGCAACATGAACGATCAAAATCTTCATCTTACGTTTGCATGAAAGAAGAGAACCTCCTGTAGGCCATTGTCCGCTCTTGTCACAGGTGATTACTGCTGCCCCTGTTCGCTGGTATCCTGGAATGCATGATATGTTTGCTGTACCTCCACTTATAAAACTAGAAGGCACGGTCTTGAAGTAACCATTAGCAATTGACGGGATCGATGGATATGTGTTGACTGTCAGAAGTTTAGCAGAAAACAATAACACACAGCATTTTGCACAATCATCCACCATAGCATTTGGATACGAAAGAACTGGGATGGAGAGCCAAGGATTATTCATGCATGTTGATGACGATACTGGCAAGACCATTGGACAATACTGTCAAACCACGATTCAAGGACGCAAAGCAAAATTCCACACAACTTGCGTGGCTAAAAAGATGCAAAGATCAAGAAAAGGGGAAGCTATGCGAACCAGAATCATGCAAAACCGAGCGCCTCGGTAAAACAGCACTGTACTTCGACTATGACACTTTAGATGGACAATAAGCAGCGGTAACAAGCAGCAGTTTCACACGACGATCGTTTCGCCATAAGGACGGCTCATCCCGTCATCGACATGCATGAACATCCGCCAACGTCCTTCACAGCTGAGAATTACAGCTCGTGCTTATCTTGGTTGCGCTCACCTTCCCCTCCTTATGTTATTTCTATAACTAAACTATTAAGAACCTTCCAAGTTGGAAGGCTGCTGGAGTGCGCATCCAAGATGTACTAGAGCTGTTAGCCATCAGGTGTAGACCGTCAGTACCGTCGGTCAGTGTCGTGCAATGTTATCGCATGAGCTGATTGTTTAGTAACTGGTGGTATTAGTGGACATTAGCCGCAACTTGTCAGATGGTCTATCTCTTTCTTTCTCTCTCTCTCTCTCTCTCTCTCTCTCTCTCTCTCCCGGAGAAAGAGATAGACCATCTGACAAGTTGCGGCTCATGTGGTATGGTCCCTTCCAGATTCAGAAGAAGGTGGCTGGCTCCCAATGCATACAGGCTTGTCTGTGGACCATACGTTCCCATCCGGTCTTCAATGCTACTGCCCGAGTTGACTACGATAACAATAACAAGTAGTTCCACACGACGTACGTTTCGCCGTGTTGTTAGTGACGGCTCATCAGGTGTGCTTAAACTCGGATACTGAGCCAGTAATAAAATGTACAAAATATTGTGTCACACAATAGTGTCATGCATGAGGAGTACCGTTAGATATTGGCGTCCGGTTTTGTATAATTCGTTTTCGCAAAGCTTCCCCCTTGCTTTAACTCCGATATTGCTGACCCACCCAAGTTGGGTGGTGTGTTGCTTTGCTGCTTCGACTTGTAGTCAGACCGCATTGTCATGTTTAACTGGTCTCGTCATTGTCCTGTAACAGTCGACATTCTTTGTTGCTGCGGGACGTAGCTTGTGCATATTTTCGCTGCGCTCACCTTCCCCTCTTCGGTCCTACTTAACCATGAACCTTCCAAGTTGGAAGGCTGTTGGTTTGCGCACTGGAGATGTGTTAGAGCTAGGTCTCGGGTCGCTGAATGTCTCAGTAGCCTGTCAGTTTTGTGCCCTTTTATCGCACTTTCTGACCGTTTATCATCTTGTTACAGTCGTGGATAGTTGCTGCATAACTCCTTCTCATGTGTTTCTTCTCTTTTTTTACATTTTATTACTGGCTCAGTATCCGAGTTTAAATAATAATAATAATAATAATAATAAATTTTTTCTTCAGACTTTTCCCGTTTGTCTCTTTCCCTCAAACTAGTGAAGATAATAATAATAATAAGTAGCATTTCCAACAACTCGTCACAACCACGCGCTCTCAGCCGAACCATACAGACACCAGCAAGGACACTTCCGTTGAGAGATAATATTTTTCCACGCCTCTAGACAGCTGTTTCGCTCCCTGCCGAAGCTCATCAGTAGAGGATGATAATGATGATAATAAGTAGAGTCAAACAATGAACATACTGTGACATATTATTAAAGTTTGGGTGAAATAAATGAAAAACTTTTTACAATTTACACGTAGTTTTCCAACACTGGCAGTAAAAATCTTGATCTTGACGAGTCAAGACATGCAGCACTTAGCACAATAAAACATAATGACAGATGTAGTACCGACATTAAATGACCTGACGTTTAGCTTCATAACTAGCGTGTGCCTCTACGAAATAACTTGAGAAAGGGAAGGTGAGCCCACTCAAGATGAAAACAAGCTTAACACCAAAGCGAGCCAAGAATGAGCTTTGAGCTAATGAGCTAATTATGTCGTAATAAATAAGGGGCGGCTCGGATCTTGAACAGGTGGACTGAGATCCTTACCTTCTCTGGGCAGAGTGAGCCAAACAGAAAAAGCAATAAAGAGACGGGAGCGCAAAAGAGTGGAGGAGTTACACTTGGGGAGTACGAGCGGGACCCTAGTTCTTAGAGAAGGGAACCAGTGAAAACACATGAGATGAGGTGGGCACCACTCAAGCTTACTCGTCATCATTTAGTAGCGTTCGGCATTCCTTGTTGCCGTGGGACATAGCTCGTAGTCATCTTCATTGCGCTTTCCTTCCTCTCTTAGAATCTTTCCTTACCTGAGCGTTCCAAGTTAGAGGGGTGTTGTCGTGCGCCCGATTGCAATAAATTACCCGTAAGTTGTCCAGAGATGTTGAGCACTCTTTCCGGGGACATAATGCAACAAGACAACTTCAAATGGCCATATTAGGCAAGACGCGATCACTGCCTAGGCCAAGGGCCTGGTGCCCGCGAATCCATCACCATCCACTTTTGGAAGCGAGTCCGGACGCGAGTCCCGCAAGCCCATGTTTGGACCAATACCGTCAACACCAAGAAACATAAAGGCCTTGGTTTCGAACATTATCGCCCTACACAACCTTGGTGTTTGTCAGGAGAGGGTATCTATCTGTCTGCTAGAATTGCTGGGGCAGGGATCATCGTCCTTCTTCCTCACTGAGAAAGGCAAGGCACCTGAAAGCGTATTATACTTCTGTATTGGTGTGTTTGCACTTTCCTGTCTGCTGAACGGTGAATTCATCAGCTGTTAGAGGTATCGAGTGAGTTGATGTATTGATGTACTTCATACATTTGTTGCTATGCACCTAGATCTACGCGTTGTTTTGTGGACTATCTGTGTGAAAGAGCATGCTGCTATTATTAACATTGTCTTTCCTTATTCTTTTCGAGCTGGTTATGTGAACGTAGTAAAAAAAAAAAAATTAACATAATATATGTATAAGGATAGGTTGGGAGGGGATACTGATTCGGTGACTTTTCTTTTTTTTTCCCAATGCAGGAAAACATGTCGCGTACCTGTTTCAGCACGGGTGTTCCACTTCTGCCGTTGGTGGTGTTCCTCACGTTATGCGCCATGGCTGTTGTGCCGAAATGTGAAGGTGAGAATACCACGTTTTTCGAGCCGGAAAGGTCTGCTAACTTGCTAATAATAGCTATGAAAAGTATCAATGCCGCAGACATCACCACGCAACATGACAATTTGTTCAGGGTTTAAAAAGGTTCAAAGCTCCGATCATCAGTGGAAATACGGAACTAAAGTGATCAAGGGAAAAACAAAGGAGCTTGAAAATCGGTTCTGGAACACACAATACTAAACATTGAACAAATTGTCATGTTGCGTGGTCCCTCTCTAATCCGGCACCTTTTGCTACGGCGTTTTCTGCTGGATTAACGAGGGTGCTGGATTAAGAAATCCTGCCCTCTGACCCGGCCCTACCCGACTGCATGCATGTATGATACGTCAAAACGCGAGGTTTTTCCGTGTCATTTGGTGCACGGCTTTATATTCTCAACTGTTCTCCAGAAATATACACAGTGATAAAGTGATAAAGTAAAACAGAGAACATGTTCACATGTACTCTTGCACACACACGCACACACACCTGAAAATTGGCAGGACACTACTCCTTGCTAAAATAAGAAAGTATGGTTGACTGCTTAGCCGTTGTCTCCTGGACAACATTGGCCCTCTTGAGAAGGCCACGCAAGCAGTCGACATCATGCAGGTCGAACTTTGTAGTTAGTTGTAGAACGTCAGTACCGTCGGTCAGTGTCGTGCAATGTTATCGCATGAGCTGATTGTTTAGTAACTGGTGGTGTCAGTGGACAGTATAGCGTAACTTGTAGTTCCTTGGTTCCTTGTTCTTTGTTCTTCTTCCTTGTATTCGCTCATTTATTGGGAGAATGGTAACGTGGAAAAATTCGGGCACAAGTTATGCGATCGAGTCCACCTGCCAAACCAGATTTTGAACTGTCAGACGTGCACAATCTAACTTGTGCCCCCATTTTTCCACGTTACAATTTTGTCCTTGGCTCACGACCGCAGTTCTTTTAAATTTATTCAGAGGATGATCATAATATTATACGATAGATTGACCTTTGGTAGATACCCACACTCATTAATGAGCATACCAGTATCACTTTAAAATAATATTGCTTTGACTCAATAAGTACAGGTTCCTGCACGAGTACGAGGGCAGTACCACGTAATCCAGCCCGCGCCGCGATAGAGGCAGGGGCTGGATGAACAGCGGTAGAGGGCAAGTATGAGTGACTGGAACGAGTTTCCCGTGTGCACCCAAGCCAAATAAAGAGAGATACATGGCATACACACCAGGTGCCCATGCATTTTCTTTAGTAATTGTTTTCTGTTACAGACTCAGTAGTAACGAAGTGCGACCGGAACGGAACGAAATCGTTGTGTTTCCAACTATCGGTTGTACGACAACGCCCGAAACGATAACTAAACGGAACGAAATGAAAACTCACTTCAAAATATTTTGAAGTTTTCAAAAAGTTTTCTTTCTCGTGTAAACCGTGAAAACAGCTAAAACGATTGGTAATGGAGACCGGTCATGGGAATCATTCCGCGCGGGACTATATTTGGCGGGAAATATCCAACACTTGCGCCCGGCAGCACGTACCAACTCCAACAAACGTGTTACTTCCCGCCCTTGCACCAAGCCAGGATGGGCTAATTCCAGCCTCTTTTATGTAATTGTGTTGATGCTTCACAAAATGTGTTATTTTGCCCGTACAATAGGCTCAGAGATGTTTAAAAAACACTCCAGCGGCCTGATCGACCGTTTTCAGTTTTGTCTAAACGGTTCAGAACGATTTGCCCTTCTCGTGTTAACGGTTTGAAAACGATTCGAGGCCAGCGCGTTTTCATTCCGTTCTTTTTCGTTTCGTCTCCGTGTAAACGCCGCCGTATTATAACACATAAAATAACTATTCCTTTTCTGTGGCTTTACTGATGGTCCCGGTACGGGTTTTCATGCCAGAGCAAGTGCGTAAGTAAAAGGGAAAGTGCTATAACTATGTTCATTTTGCTGTTTTTCAACAGCGTCGACGTCTTTCTGCCAGGGATTCAATATCAGCATCAGCACCGACGTACTTACATACAGAAGTGCCCGCAGTGCCTGTACTGATCAGCATATGGCGCTACTCAGGATCAACGTTCATAAACGGCTGATGCTCTCACAGTGCTATCAGGTAGGAATTAGTAGTAAATAGAAATTTCAATCTTACACTTGAATTAGAGTTCTTTTTACTTTCCGAATTCAGGTGGTCATCCTGCTTTGGTAAATACGTTATGGTTTCACGGGATTGGCGTTGGTTGATTGGTTGAGTTTATTTGAATTCACAAGCCAAACGGCTTGAACATGTCCAATGACCAAGAAGCGAATGACGTCCAAGTAACCCATGCATGGAAAAACTTGGAAAGGAGACACAGATGAAAAGAAATGTGGAAAAAGAAAGCTCTTGTGAATAAGATGAACATGTGACCTCAAGGCCAGGGAGGGTAATGGGACGGGGATGAGAAAAGGTAATGCATGCAGTTAAGAGAAAAAAACGAACTTAGACAAGGAAGGTCCCCGGTTCAATTCCTGGTGATGATAGTCAATTTATTCTTCAGACCTTTCCCTTTTCCATACCCTGAACTAATGAATATTAACTTAGAAGTTGCGACTTCCGCAGTATTAGTCATGAAGTTGGTTGTGCGTGTGTTCTTCATTGGAACATGTAAGGCCATGTTAGGCCAAGCAAAGGAATACATGTATTTCATGATCGTCCAGTTTTTCAGAAAAGTGGGGAAGGCGGACGATATTTTTATCATTGTATTGCAAAAGACGTTTCCATCATTTCGAATACCATGCATGATGACTTAGGCGAAAAGGCACAGCGAGGGTCCTGAGCTTTCAAGCTCTCTCGTTTAATCCGTACATGACTGGTTCGGCCTCATCTTCTCTGTGCTGCGCTGATGAGTCCACAAAGGACGAAACAGTTCTGTCCGCAAATTGCGTACACCGTACATGGCTGTACATTTCCATTTGAGTGCGCGTGCGTCAAGAAAGTAAACCATATTCGAAATAAGATCGTAATGGAAACGTTGAGTATGAAACTTCACTCCTTAACTCAAAACTCAAAACGGCATTTTTAGTGCGATTCAAATGTATATTAAACTAAGAATGATAATTATCGTAATCTGAGGGAAATGTTGAACAGCCTCTGCAGGGGTTACAGCTACACCATAGCTCAGTGGTTGGAGCATCGCTGGCCTCAAACGAAGGTCCCTGGTTCGAGCTCTGGTGGTGACAGTCATTTTTTCTGTACACTGTTCCCTTTTGCATCGTTCCCTCAAACCAAGGAATGCTATAAATTATTGTAATGCTCAATCTGCGGACAGAATTGTTTCGTCCTTTGTGGACTGTACAAAGCAGCGCAGAGGACATTGGACCGAACCTGATAGTAATGAAAATAAAATAATTGCAATAGACATTTAAATCTCAGTAAGGAGACCGTTTTGGAGCTTGAAGTTAAAGAAGTGATGTTAATGTGTATGTGGCTGGGTTGCGGTCTGCGGACAATGAGAAAAAGGAAATATTTTGCAGATGAAGGAATAGATGACGTTTTCTTTGAAACTCGCCAACATCCTAAGCGCACCATGTTGTCATGAAAGACGAAACGTGGGTGAATAGATTAGCTAACCAAAATTGGCTGTGCTCTATTCATTTGATTCCAGGATAAAATAAATAATCTCCTACAACAGGGAATACACAACATTTGGGTGTACAAAAAACGTGGGCAGAATGGCACTCTTGATATCAAGACCTCCCGCATCAGTGTGGACCAGACGGATACACCCAAACCATTCGTATGTGCCAAAGGTAAGTGTTATTATCAACTTGGTTGACCAGCACGAAGAACCCCATGGCAGTCTATGTCAAGAGAAAAGGACATATCAGTCACAAATGATGGCTAACAGAAAAAGGATACTTCGAACGAGTTTTCGCACAACAGTCCTCAGGAAGCTGCCTTGCAACTACCGGTAGTTCAAAGTATTCTTTTTTCATCATTTCTTCCATGATATTATCATATTTTTTCTCCTTCCCTGTTCTTCACCGCCTTCGAATCCACGCGTGTTGAACACAATCAAGCCTTTGTGAAATCAATGTTCATCTCGTTCTGTTTTCAGGAAGTTTTAACCAAAATTTCCAGTGTTTCCAGTACGTTTTAACCAATATTTCCAGTGTTTCCAATACGTTTTAACCAATATTTCCAGTGTTTCTGCGTCATCCTACTACATGCAATAAAACCTGTCAAGGCGACCACTCGGATAAGGCGACCACCTGCCCTAGAAGACCACTGAAACCAGCACCAAAGAATGGTATTTCCAGCCAAATGCCCCTGGATAAGGAGACCACCTTGTAACAGCGACCAGGTTTTGAAGGCCCCTTGAGCGGTCGTCTTAGATAGGTTTCACTGTACATAGGCGGTCGATTCCATGACATGTGGTTGTTGAAATTCATATGCTAGACATTAGTTGACCTTGGTCCTCCAGTACATTTCTGTGCTTTGAATAATGATCTGACTGTGCATTGAACTTCTTAGATTGGGATGAGTGCACTACGAACCCATGTCCTGAAGGATCAAGATGTCTGAATACCAAAGGCAGTTATACCTGTAATGGTAAGCGTCATAACATTTCGTCTTTGTGGAAATGTTCTTGCTCCACGTACATATACAATGTATCAAGATCAGTATAATAGTAATACAGTAGCAAACCATAAGCAAAGCCTTTAAAAATGACTTGTAAACTACATTGTCTGATGATTGCCTAGCGGTATAAAACTCAGAGTTACAACCAACCTGAACGTCCTCCGCTGAGTCTGCTATGTAAACTACATTGTATTGTTTTGCATGAAAAACACTCACGTGCAATGAACTTCGAATAAGGTGCACGACAATCTAATCTATTTTATTATCACGAATTGTTGCTTAGTCGAACGATTTGACTTATTCTTGCGATTGTTTCCTGAAGAGTTGCATTGTTCTCGAATTTCATTTTAAACCGTATTTACAAAACGCTGTTCTAAACCGGGAATTTGTTTGGAAAGCTTCACATCTCACAATACTCTCAGTCTCTGAGGACAAATAGGAAAGAGGAAAATGCCCTAATAAGCGGCTATATAAGTATCTGAATTTTGTTCTTTGAATAGGGATGTACCTATAGACTACACTGTCTTGTCAATGGCACCATATGAATGGCTGGTACAGCAGCACAAATCAGTACGAGACGTACCTGTACGGCATGCAAGCGTTTTAAAGGCGAGTCACCTAACATTAGATGGTGAACTTCACGTGCATTAAAATAGTTCACGTGAAAACAAAGGTTGTGCTCCCTGAGTTCAATGCACGTCATTGCTATAGATAAAGATAATTTTTGCTTTTCCAATTTTTTTAGATGCGTGCAGGGATGACCCATGTCCTCAAGGATCAAAATGTAAGACTAATGAAGGCGGTGGTTACATGTGTGAAGGTAAGGTTCGTGAGCTTTTGTCCAGTTAGCAATGCCTCGCTCCCCGTACTGCAATGTAGCTGTAATATACAGCAGAAACACAATTCCGGAAAGTACAATAATCACCTTATAATTTAGAAAGGATCAGCAAAACGAAAATTTGAACGAAGTTTAGTGGCGAGCCTTGCGAAAATGTGTTCGATTTTTCGCACGAACTTTGTTCTGCACATTTTCGGGCGAAGTTACTCGCTTCATGACGTAGAGCAAAAGTTTGTACTCATTTTCGTTTTGCGGAACTTCTCTAATTGTTCACTTGCGAAGTACTGTATCCGGGTATTTCTAAAGCATAAATTTAATGAAGAAACCTCTTCTACATTTTAGCGGTAGAACAAGGAAGGGAAGGGAAAGAATTGAGGAAAGAAAAGACAATCATAATTTGAGGAGTAGTCTGGACTTCAACTTAACTTTGCTGACGTAGAAACTTTTTTTATTCCACATTCCATAGCATGTAATTGCCAATCAAAGAGGAGATTACTTTTTATATTTTCGAGGGTGGCTTTTATTTTGTGAATAAGTTATACTTGGAAGTACATGTACATGTATTTTGGTGATTTTGTAAAAAAAGTGTTGTGGAACATTGGTATTTCCTGCCTATTCCAGGTAACGGTTTGGACTTCCTCTTTTGTTGGTAATCACGTCATTGTTCCGCTCTTTAAAAAGGCGACGTGTGGACAATCATCTCTTTTTATGCATTGCATTGTTCTGCTGTTGTTAATATTTATAGCAGAGTATAATATGAGGCACATAATTGATGTTAGCGACAATGGTTGCTGGTGTGTTTTTTTATGCGCAACAGACTTTTCGGAGATCTGCAGAGAAGTCAACATCACCATCAAGCCACGCGCATCTTCATACATAGACGCGCGCACGGCGTGTAGGCAAGAAGGATCTGCACTCATAAGCAATCATAACCATGAGTCTTTACTGAGACATGAATGTTATACGGTAAGGAAAGTCGAAATATTGGCCTAAAGTAGGACCCTTCTTTGATCCTTGTTCCAAGAGGGTGGTGGCGTTCCTGCGGATGTGGAAAACTCGGCCTTTGGCCGAGTCTCACGCGAACTGTGAATTTTTTTAACGATAGGCTGAGAAGAAAAGACAATTCAGTTCTTTTCTTGGATTTTCACCTTCGTCCACGCATGGTGCAATTCCCATTGGTTCTTTGATTCAATCGTCGGATCGTCGGAGGGGGGGGTATTAATTTGGTTATGCCTGCTAATACACTGGGAGTGGTACAGATGCCATCATCTCTACAGCTATCGGCCGAGTAGTACTGAGTTTTTCTCTGATTTCCCATTCCCGTGTCTCTCCAGAACATTCTAAGAAGACTTCAGAACAGTAATATAGCCACACTTTGGTTAAAAAAATTCGTCTACGATCTGGAAGCTGAAGTTGTGTTCAAGTCCACATCAGGACAGGCAGATGCTGTTCTGTGCGCTAAACGTAAGTGTTGAACGGTACAGAAGACCTCAAAGAAAAAGAAGTTGGTGCGACTTCGGCATTTTTGTCCCCAGCGCGGGCTTGCGAATTAGATGGTTTGGTGGCAACAACGTTGTGAATGGCCAACGGTCCTCAGCGATTGTTCAGCACCTCCATGCGCGACACTGACTCACGCTGCTATCTGGTGTTCACGAGGTGTTTGTCGCGCTGGAAACGGAGCGTCTCTGTAAGTTTGTATCCCTGGTGATGTTTGTGCCTGAAGAGCACCACTATTTAAGTGGTGCTCTTCAGGCACAATCTTCCTCAGCCTACTGAAGCTCAACTGATGAGGGGTAAATTCCCCGAAATACTGTATATTCAGCTGGGAGTGGTGCTTTCTTGCAGGTTTGCCGAGTGGCCGGTTTTTTTGTTTGTTTTTTTTTGGTTTTTTTAATTTCGGCCAGTCGGCTACTATCATTTTCGTCTTGGGGGCTAGACAAGGGGAAGTAGCCATGTCGGGGCATGAGCCCGCCTTTCGGCACCGGGAGTTGCAGCTCGCTCGACTTGACTCTACTGAGTGCAGAGGACCCACACCTTGATCTGGTCCGATGGACTTCTCGTGTGGTCTGGATGGCAGTCGTGAGTCAGTCAAGTGAGAATTCACGTCGTCAGGAAAACCGCGAGCTCCCATGTAGGGAGCAACACACTCTTCCCCTACTATCGCCGAAGTCGCACCAACCTCTTCTCCACTTATAATGGATTTGTGTGAAATGCAGTGTTCTCGTTAGTGTAGGTAGGTTGCCTGCAAACTTTTCATGATTTTCCCTCCTTTGGAATTCTTTTAGCGAATTTCATAAGGTGAAATACTTAAAATAGCAATGAAAAATATCAATTGTGCACTCATAACCATGTATAAACAATTAAAATGAAACAATTCCAGAACGTTTTCGTGTGACCATCATCAGTGGAACATCGTCACATAGTAAGAATCACTAAAACAACCAGTTATATAGCTAGAGTAATATGAAAAGAAGCGTGAGAATGCAGCACAGCTAGCGGTTATGCATAACGCGTGTAGTGTGAACCTTTGCAGTCACTATCTGAGAATGGTAGCAGTAGATGAATGTGGCAGCTGTGAGTGCGTGTGAACAAAAACTGGTGAGTGCGTATTATTTGAAAAGTGTGAGTGCTACAACATTTTCTTTTTGCTTGCATAGAACAGGGTCACGTGTGCGAATATATACAGCTTCCAACACCTGCAACTGCTTAAAGAAACGCGCGCGACAAATAACACTAAACCAGGAATCGTCAAACAACTTACGACAATCCGGACTGGACACCAAATGCTTGTAGATGGCAGACTTGCTCTTGTCGATGTCGAACTCCTCCTCGTCCGTATCACTCTCATCCTCCACTTCCTGTTCCTGCTCACCCTTGCTTTCCCCCTGACCATCCTGTTCATCCCCATCATCATCCTCCATCTCCATCTCCTCATGCCATCGCTTCTTTCCCCTTGACGTGTTCACTGCTGCGCCCGTACTTTCACCTGCCACTACTGGTTCCGCCTTCTCCATTTTTCTCAGTCGTGTCTCCGCTAGTCTCTGGCTTCTCCTCAGATTCGTTTTTCCTCCATTTTCATTTTGTTCTCCTGGTGATCTTTCCGTTACCGCCGTCGGGTTTGTTAACGAACGATCGTCCGGTGGTCTCCCATGCCGTGTTGTTGTCGTCAAGAGTGACACCAGATTCGTGTGTTGCGCTACTGTTGAGTCCGGTGTTGTATCCGTTTCTGGTTGTGTTGTAATACTGACAGGCGTAGTAGTAGGCAACGGGTGTTTTCGTGGCCTCCCACGCTTTGGCCTGCCTGCCCTGGCCGCTTTTGACAACAAGGACAATGGGACGTGTTGTTTGATACGTTCGGACAAGTGTTGAAGCGTCCTGCCAACATACCGACTACCGCACTGTCGGCATTCAAAATGATAAATGAGGTGACTCAAATGATGGGTCGGCAGGACGTCCTTCAACACCGTGAACGAACGTATCGTGGTGAAGACAGTTACTACATTCACTGCATAGTACGTCTTCTGGACAATAGACTTGACAATACGACTGACCCTTGTCGACTCCGCGCCTTTCCAAGGCAGGCACAGGAAGACACGACAAGGAGCCGGGCCGATTGTCAGTTCCTTACGGGGCGCATTGTTCGTGAGTAGTTTCGCTAACAGTGATCCTGGATATCCGTTCTTAAGAAAGACAGAGCGAAGGAAATCAAGTTCTGCTTGCAGTTTACTCTCGGAGCAAATGCGTCTTGCCCTGTCAGCTAAGTTTCGGACTAGATTGGTCTTGTATTGCGAAGAGCAATATGAATCGTACATAATATACTGACCAGTGAATGTAGGCTTACGATACACCGATGTCACAACACCCTCACATGTCTTTTCCACGAGTACATCTAAAAACGACAATTTGTTGCAATCCTCGTGTTCACATGTGAAGCGTAATGCAGGGTGGACATCATTCAACTCATCTAGAAAGGCTTCACTGTCATGTCTTGTTTCGAAATAGGTAAATGAGTCGTCCACAAATCGAACGTACAACTGAGGCCACTTTATTTTGTCCATTCTCGATTCGCAATATCCAACGAAGACATTTGCCAGTACCGGGCCCAACGGAGACCCCATCGCCACACCGTCTGTCTGCTTATACATAACATCACCAAACGAGAACTCTACGCCACTCGTCACCATCAGCATCAAACGTCGAAATGCTGTCTCCGGTAACCATGGAAGATCAATGTCATCATCATTGTGGTATAGTCTTCGCGCGCAGATATCTATTGTCTCGTCTAGTGGTACGTTTGTAAACAAGCTTACAACATCGAAAGAGCACATATGGGCAGTAGGCGGAATAGGGTTGTCACGAAGGATTTCAACGAATTCAAACGTGTCCTTAACGTTGTGTTTACAATAATGCTCTAATACCGGTTGTATCATGCCGCAGAGCCACTTGGATATATCGTATTGGGGCGATCCTATCATGGAGAGTATTGGTCTAAGCGGGCAGGATGGTTTATGTATCTTGGGGAGGCCGTACATGCGCGGACGAACCGAACCGATAGGCTTGATTCGGAAAAACTCGGATTCTGTTATGTCTTTTGCTGCTCGGAGTTTCTTCAGATAGGTTACTATTTCCTTCTCCCGAGCCAATGTTTTATCATGTGTTGAAACCGGACCGAGTTCCACAAATTTAGACCCGTCGTCCAGTATGGTAGCCATTTTTGTATTATACTCCATTCGCGTTAAGATAACTGTTGCCCGACCTTTGTCTGGCCGAGTGTCGCGCGCGTTTCTTTAAGCAGTTGCAGGTGTTGGAAGCTGTATATATTCGCACACGTGACCCTGTTCTATGCAAGCAAAAAGAAAATGTTGTAGCACTCACACTTTTCAAATAATACGCACTCACCAGTTTTTGTTCACACGCACTCACAGCTGCCACATTCATCTACTGCTACCATTCTCAGATAGTGACTGCAAAGGTTCACACTACACGCGTTATGCATAACCGCTAGCTGTGCTGCATTCTCACGCTTCTTTTCATATTACTCTAGCTATATAACTGGCTGTTTTAGTGATTCTTACTATGTGACGATGTTCCACTGATGATGGTCACACGAAAACGTTCTGGAATTGTTTCATTTTAATTGTTTATACATGGTTATGAGTGCACAATTGATACTTTTCATTGCTATTTTACGACTGTTGTCTCCTCGTCGGTTATTGAAATACTTAAGTCCTGCTTAGTCCTGGTTTATACTTTTTGTTTTCAAAGATGATATCAGGAGAGTTGGACCAACAAATGGCCTTTGGATAGGTAAAATTGGGTTTTTTGCAATGCTATTTCCTCCATTTTCACAAGCGTGTTACCCAATGAAGAGCCTTTAACTACGTTTGTCCTGGCCTTCATGTAGACGTTACGAGTACACAAGTTATGCGATCCAGTCCTCCAATTACAACTGTAAATGGTACAATTTTCCTTGGCTCATCTTCTGAGTTCTTGATACGAGTACAGTGACGATTACTTCTATAAACTCGAGGGACACGTTTTCCACTGGTCAATATTTTCAGCGTTTTCTGTTCTTTTGTAGCTCTATCGAAGATACCTGGTACAAATTTTGTATTTCTCTCCATTGTACATGTTATTTGTAGACACCGATCCCTACAGGAACACAACGGCATGTACAAGTGACTTCAGGTGTCAGAATGGTGCTTTCGGCGATCTTCATTATTGTCTTCGTAAGTGTCGTTAAGAGGTTTTTTGGGTTTTTTTAGATGTTCAATTAGTGCTGTCAACGACGGAAGTTGTTTGAATGCAAATTATCCCTAGCTATCCAAAGTCAGTGTAAACCTGATCAGTCTTGGGTACCGTATTTCCTCAATAGGTCTTTTGCCAAATAAGACACACAGTGACTTGGCGGGGCATGGCATGTGTACTGAATGCGTGACCCGGGCAGTCGCGGGCACACCATACATGCAGTGCATTACGAGTCACGCGCGAGCTCTTGTTCCTGAACCGCAACGATCAATCACCGCGTTTGGCGTGTACTCACCCACGCGTCGAGAAAATAGTCACTTTCCTTTTTTTGTTTTCCTTGTGTTTTTCAAAAACTATGTTTCTTCAAGCGATCGCGATCGCGATCGACATTCTAGAATAATATAATGAGGACGGTCACTGGATTTTCTCTGCCTAGTTCTTGTAAAGGGTTTAGTTTTGTTTTCTAGAAGATCTCTCCAGATTTTTTAGCCATGGGAAAGGCGATCACTGCTGCGTTCCGCAGTGCAACAGCGACCGACGTTCAGACAAAATACTTTGTTCAATGTCTTCCCTGCTAGCAAGGAATCGAAAACTGGAGAAGCTAAGAGCGTGAGCAGTGACGAGTTGGACACAAGAAGTCTTGGATTGCCGCCATTCGTCGAGATGAGCGGAATGGCTACGGGTACCATCATGTCATACAATATAGTGGTGTGTTCTAACCATTTCACTGATGAATACTATAGTCGCTATCGACGATATCTAAGTGGAGTTCAGCCTGGAGATTTAGCTCGGTTTGAAGACTCTGACATTCAGTACTACACTGGTTTTCCTTTGCTTGCTGCGTTTGATGCATGTATTCAATTTCTTCACCTGGATAATAAGAGCGTCTTTCCTTTCGCAGTAAACCAGTGGATGCCGATTCCAGGAAAAGGAAACCCGGTGATGAACGGAAGATTAGGTTAATTGGCGTGGAGAGCTTTTTCATTACCATGGTTAGTCTTCGCCATGGCACACATACCAATCTCGCCGCGTCCTTCCCAATTGGCAGAACGATTGCTGGATGTTTTCAAAAAGCTGCATCCTACAACATTCATGATCATAGATGCTACAGTGCTGAAATGTAATATCGATTCCAGTCTGTCTGCGCAGTCGCAACTCTACAGCTCATATAAGACGCATAACGTTACTACCTTGAAGTGCATCATCCGTATGACCCCAGATGGTGGTGTGGCGCTTACGTTACCTCCAAGTCATCTGAAATAAAGATTATTATATTATATTATTTACGGGATCCACCAGTGACCACGAGCTCACAATCAGAAGCCACTACTAGTCTTAGATCTTCTGCCAGTAGCAGGCTATGGGACTTTGATTATGGCAGACCAAGGATTTGACATCCGGGATCTCTTGATGCCACATGGCGTAAAGTTGAACATTCCCCCGTTCAAGCGATCAAGCAACAGATGGCCTTAGAAGATGTCCAGAAAACGCAACCAATTGCCACGTTACGAATTCATGTTGAGTGTCTGATGGAGCGAACCAGGGAGTTCTCTATCTTTTCAAAGATCGTTCCAACAATTCTTTCTTTCCCTATCATCATTCAGATATGGATTGTTCGCTGCCTGCTCACAGTATTCTAGGCTCCTTTACTTGCTGAAGCAAATATGTTTTCCATGCCAACTGTTGCTAGCATTGCATGGCGAATTGATCTTCAGCAACACAAATTTTGTCATGCCTGAACAATCATGCACAATACGGAGCAGCTAATGACTTAGTCGGTATAAATGTGGATAGTATGATATAATTTAGATTGCAATATTTGCAAAAAGTGCAATGAATAATAAAACCCCTCTTGATGAATATTAGTGCTGGCGGTTTATCAATTTCCATGGTCACAACAGACTTACAAGGGCGAATATAAAAGTATCTTTGCAACCATACAATAGGTCCTTTGGTAGAGCAGAGCTGGACCCAGTTTCAGGAAAACTAGGACGAAATGTAGCTGCTAGAGGGACAATTATGCTCATTGCGTCGCTATGGGCTTCCACGAGCTCAACGTCAACAATGCTCTGAATGGCAGCGGGTTTCCGCTTTCCTTGCCAATGCCTGCCGCCAAATATATCTGGAGTGCACAGTATTGGATCGATGTGATAGAACCAGGCCCTGAACAGATGGAGAAAGTTAGAATGTAAAACATGACATTGTATCGATAAAATGTACTTGTGCGAAATGTTGAAGACTGCATCCTGAAGTGGTACTTACCGATCGAGCAAATTACCCCGTTTCCTGGACACTCCGGCTCCTCTAGCTCGCAGGTAAGTCTTCAACTGGTTGATTGTCCATTTTTCAAAGGACTCGTTGTCCAAAGGCATCAAAAGCCGAGCTTTGGGATCGCTAATTCAACTTGATTCTCCCTCGCAGGACTACTATCAACATTCCCTTCATCGCAAGTTGCCAACGTACCGCCACAAGAGATGTGCTCGGCTCATTGACCGCTTCATCAGCCATGTATCAAAAATATCACAAAGGTCCAGCAAGAAGTAAATGCAAAAAAACCTTTCTACAAATCGGACAGCAATGAAGAAGCGAGAAGAAAATAGAATCCTTCGCTGTCAGTTTTTTCCGATCCAGGAGAGAGTCTCGTTTTTTCTGGCCGCCTGGGTGAGTACACGCCAAACGCGGTGATTGATCGTTGCGGTTCCAGAACAAGAGCTCGCGCTGGGAGGAATGCACTGCATGTATGGCGTGCCTGGGTCACGCATTCAGTACGCATGCCATGCCCCGCCAAGTCACTGCGTGTCTTATTTGGCAAAAGACCTATTAATAGACCCGGTCTTTTGTTTTTTGAAGAGGGTTGGACCCCCGGTCTCTTATTTGGGTATGGTCCATTATTTGAGCACGGTCCACTATATTTTCATCGGCACATCGCTGGAAATGGTGGATTTTAACACGTGATGTGCCGATGAAAATAATATTATAGTGGACCGTGCTCAAATAATGAAAGAAAGCACTAGCCACTACAAAAATATTGTAGTTGCGCAACCTAAAATCGCATCCATTTTTGATCCACCACGTGCTTTCTTAGTGCGCATGCGCAAAGCGATGAACTCAAATAAGAGACCGGGTCTCTTATTCGGGCATGGTCTACTATTTTTCCGTGAGGCCTCTAGGAGGGTCTACTGATCATGGTCTATTAATCGAGGAAATACGGTAGTATCCAACAACTTTCGTCTATGATGAGATCTTATCACGCCACTGGCTATTTTCCTAGCCCTGTCTGCATCTACATTTCCATGGCCAAATCCTTTTTTAAACCTTGACCAACTGGTTGCAGTGGAGCCTCCGAATTCTTCTCCGTCTTTTATTGGTATCCAAGGCTCATGGCACAATACAGTATCTCATTGTGAGCATGTGCGCAAGTCTTACCTACTGATATGTTAGTTTGGACAGTTAACCAGAGTGATGAGATAGTTGTTGTATGTCCGCTGGGGCATGTCAAATAATTATACCAAGAGTCGATAATCCCATTTTTCAGTATGCCATAATCCCCCAGAGTGCGCCACTGGGGTGGGGTTGTGGGATGGCGTATTCCACGGTGTACGTCATTTTTTGGGTCGGACTTGCGTCATTCCGCCGACACGGTCCACACTTCCTCTAATCATGATGTCATCCTATGACGCGCAACACGGATTTCGGCGTCCCAGATCTGATCAGTGAAGTTGCGCACTCAGGGGATTATGGACTATTTTATTATACCAACCAATTAACCAACCAATTAACCAACCTTGTAACCTTTTTGCAGGACTCCGATGTCCAACACAGAGGATTGGTAATGGCTTCCTAGTCGAGAAACCGGAAGATGAGAGATTCAGAACCAATTTCACGTGCGATGATGGCTACAGGCCTGCTCCAGGGGCTTGGGCCGAATGCAATCAGGCCGGATGGGTATTGACCGAGCCCATGTGTGAACCGCGTAAGTGTTATTATTGTTATAACAGTGTTTGACCAACCGAAGACGCTTCTTTCACAAGGTCTGTAATTTCATATATTGACCGGTTATGAGGGTAATATGAGGGCAATAATAGATGTATCATGACATAGCCTACCTAACCGGCAAAATGTGAAGACTGGCTATACTTGAGGAATTGTGTGTTGCTCCCTACGTGGGAGCTCGCGCCTTTCCTGCCGACTTGAATTCTCACTTGACTGACTAACTACTGCCATCCAGAGCACACGAGAAGTCCATCGAACCTTCCACTCGGCAAACCTGCAAGAAAGCACCACTCCCTGCTAAATAAACAGCGTTTCGGGGAATTCAACCTTCATCAGTTGAGCTTGAGTAGGCTGTTTTTTTGTTTGTTTAGCTTTATTTTACTTCACCAGAAGCACAGGCAAAAACTGCTTTCTCACTGGGCGTATTGCCACAGTTCTCGCAAAATGATGAAGATAGTGATAATTAAACTCGGATGGAGAGCCAAGGATTAAAATTAAAAAAGAGGACCAAAAGTTTGCAAGTTATCCGTTTTGTCCAACACTAACGGTTATAAGCAGAACACTGTTGAGTCAAGATGTGCAACAATTAGCACAAAACTGACTGATGAGATCATGACATTCAACGACAAAACGGATATTAAACTTGTAAACTTTTGGTCCTTTTTTTAATGGTGATAATTATAAGAAAAGGAGGATGGGGAAAATACAGTCATTAACAAAGAACAAAGAGAAGACGGAAACAAATCAATGAGGGAATACTGCAAGTACCGAATTTGAATTTGATGAGGTGTTTCATGAAAATGATACAACGGATCCAAAGGTTCCAGGGTTGAGGGAATGTTGACACTTATCAGTCTTTGAGATCTTAGGAGAGGAGAAAGATAGTTAAAGCAAGGTTTCAAACTAATGTGCTGGACCCTAGGGTTGGGCAAACCACTAGTACCGCTACATGTAGTGCCGATACAAATCTGACTGGAATGTCCCAGGTTTCGGTCCCTGCCCTGTCTTCAGTGACGTTGTCTGTGCGAATTAAAATAAACCAACCAACCATGTTAATTGCTTATAGGGGAGTTTAATACGGGGTTCGTGATTCGAGTGCTTTTCCGAACGAAAAGTGTGAACGTTCGCAATCCAGTTCGCACACCGAGAAACGTTCACGAACTCGAACGCGCAATTCGTGAGGCCTCCGTATTCTCTAGTCAAGTGGGCGTGTGACTGGGGCATATTCGTGCATCAGACGTTGTTATTGAAGCTATGTTCTGTTTGTTTTCAATGTGAAGGAGACGTCTGTACTCCATATCAGATCAGTATCCACGAGGATCCTGCACTATATTCGGACGCCGCTAGGCAGTGTGAACTACGCAATGCATCGCTTCTCAGCAAAGCAGAGCACGAGAAGTTAGCGGGCTCGGCATGCTCCAACGTAAGTCTCACATCGAGGTGTGGAAAATGACAGGACAAAAATGAATCTGCTAACCCGATCCAAAGCACATGTATATGTATATGTACCTGGAACTTCTAAGCACATAATTAATAATTTTACATGTACAAGCACATATTATGTACTTGTATCAACAGCAATACGGTGCTGCAGCAAATCTACCCAACATAATACTTTTCCCACCCTAAATTTCATTCCGTCTGCAATCTTAATGCTAGTACATGTACTACTACTACCTGCGCTACAATAATACATGCACTGCAAAATACAAAATTCCAGTTATTTACCACGTTCAGTCTCTAGCCGACTTGCTTTCTTCGTTCCCATTGTTGTTGATATTGTCATGCTCTGTATGGATGATTTCACTCTGTACTTGGTGCTCACTGACATCAGACCAGAAGTGCAAAAACTAACGCCCTGGACCAGTTCCGGTTACTGAGCAGTAAAACCTGTAACTAAAGACCACTGTGACTAGCGACCAGCCTGGTGCTAAAGGCCACTTCGCCAGGCACGGACGGTCTCACATGCATACATGGTTGTGCGGTGCAAACCTCCAACTAAGGACCACCTGCCACTAAAGACCGCTTTCGCTTTCTCTGACCCCAAGGGGTGGTCGTTAGTGACAGGTTTTACTGTACTTGTTCAAGAGTACGTCCAGCTGCATTCGTGCCTCCTCAGAAGGCGTGCAAGTAACTGAGTTGAGGTCGTCCAATATGTACTTTCTGTCGGATTTGAATAAGCGCAACTGTAGTTGGTGATACTTGCACTCTTGCGGGTGCCTTTCGCGTCATTGCTCTCAACGTCCCAAAGCTACATATAAAAGATTGGTTTTCTGCTTCCCATAATCACCATTGCAACGAATGTTCAAGAGTACGATAGGCCCGGTCACAGTGTCCATTGTCTTCTGTGCTTTGCTGCTTTCCTCTAACCCGAAATCTGCTTGTCCCTTTCATACAGTACGTCACGTGGACACTTCGGCGCAACAATCTGGCGAGCACCTGGCTGAAGGAATCCCGGTCAGAGGGCAGTGTGTTTAGCCTGGAATCTGAACCAATTGATGCCAGCTCTGGCCAATCTGCCAGTCCCTTTATTTGTGTCACAGGTAAGCCTGGAGTGAGTGACAGTGAGAAAATCACATCTGAGATGACTATATTAAAAATTATTTTCTTTACGTCTTTGCTCTTTAGTCTCACGAAAAGAGTGGTGGCATGGGCGATAATGTGTTTCGTTCTGTTTACTTACTCATGAATTCCCTTATATTAAGACCCAGTGCCCTTCGATAAGCGTTTTCGTAACACCTCGAAATTCTGTCCTAGGTGAAGTCCTTAACGAATATGTATGCTAGAGCTCTCAAGAACCTTTTAACTTATGGAGTACTTTTGCCAGTTACGAACAAAGCTTTAGCTATGAACCTTTCGAAGGCAGAAAGCAGTGCACTAACTCTGGTACTGGGAATGGATTTGTGTTAATTTCCAGATCCACTCGCCGTCTACAGCTTGAGGGAATCAACAGTCACGTTCATGGTGATTCTCACGCTGTTTTGCTATATTGCTTGCTTTGCAGACCGAAATGAATGTCAGGAGGATGGAGCTGTTTGTGATGCCTCCTTCACATGTGTAAACACAATGGGGAGTTATGAATGTCATCGTAAGTATTACTCCCCCCCCCCCCCTCCCATGCAGTGTTTCTGCCCATTTTTCCAGTAAAATGGCTATCAGGTTTCGCGAGGAAGGAGTAAAACGAGGCCTCCCTTCATTATGTAGTGAATGGGTGTGAATAAAAGATATGCATGGCTTCAAGAAGATAATATTGAAATGTTTCTAGCCAAGTAGCGTTTGCGCAGAGCATCATTCAGGATTTCAACCTGACTCCTAGAGTATCTCCGCTTGAAATATGCAAATAATCGACGTGGAGACAACAATTTTTATAATAGCAATGAAGAGAACAAATTCTGCCGTCATCGAAGATAATGTAGGAGGCAGGTTGAAATCCTGAATGATGCATGGCTGTGAGGTTAATTATTATAAAGCATGATCTGTAATCTTTTTCTATTTTTTTATTTTTGCATCAACCATTTACCACATAAAACCGTAACCGGATACATTGTACTTTAAGTGAGGGAAGGAGGTCAGAAAGGCGACATAGTCATAACTATAGCTTCTCATTGAATATTTTTACGGATCTCAGTGTGCGCATATCCGTAATCTTTTGCTGAGACTTGTCGACCGACCTGTACTGCTGTGCTGGCAATGATGGGTGAGTGATTGTGTGTTCATCGTACCTGCTGGCCAGTCTGCGTACGGCTGCACATATGACCACTCTCCGTGAACGTGATCATCAGGTGATCCGTCTGGAATCAAGACTGAATGGGAGCTAGTCAATACATGGAATTAGTGCCTTCCGGAGCTGGTCTGCCTTACTAGCGTTATTTTGTAAACCCAGAGGTGGTGGTAAAAACCGTACATCCCTATAACGATTATTATGATTACTCCTCGTTCTGACTCAACCCTACGATTTGGCTGAATGGAGCTATGCTCAATTTGCAGAACTGCGGCCTCCAATTCTTGAGTTTTATTTTGTGCGCTGTTTTGTAGGGCGAGAGTGCGTACCAGTGTACGTTCCTAATGGCTTTGTGAACACCACACCTGTGAATCATGAAGTCACAGCCACTTGTGACGCAAGTTATACCACTGTAAACAAAGCGACATGTACGGAAGGAGGATGGGTGGCTGGACGCGTTCCACATCCAGATCGGCCTACAGTTTTTCACGATGGGCATTTATGTGGAAAACGTAAGCTCATCATCTACAGCACAATGTTTCTCCTTATTTAAACTTCATCATTAATAGCCATTCATATCTTGCCTTTATGTGGTTGCCGATCAGACTGCTTCTTTGGCCACAGGTGTGTGTGTGTGTGTGTGTGTGTGTGTGTTAGGACACAAGTGTTAATCGCAGCCACGCCGACATGTGCAACATACATAATCCTATTAGAGAAAATACGGCAATATCCTTTGTAAGAAAGTCAACTGTAAACTGTTTTATTAAGTCAATGCTGTTCTTGTGGTTCACGTCCCAATCATGCAGCTGTAGGTTGCCTAAGAATGGATATACCTCATGGTCGAGTCCATTCAGCACCACATCGTGCGATTGTTTCTGCCACATGTGAAAATGGATATCATTCCATTAAACGGTTTTACGAATGTGTCAAGGATAGGGATGGTGGATTCTATTGGGGGAAGAGATACAACACTGATGGCTGTTTTCCATGTGAGTACAATATTAATCAGACATAATACTGAACTGTTCAGTTCACAGAAACCTTTATCCGTATTCAGTCCATCACGCAATATCACACTTGTTGCGCCTTTAAAGAACGCAGGGTTTCTTATTTCTGCCGTTTCAAACTTTAGGCCTGCAATGCCTTGTACTCAAACCCAAAGCTATCATGCCCTTGGGGTAGCTCATTTTTTTCTTACTTGTACATCCAATTTTACGGTGAATAGTGATGGATGCATTATTAACACTCCTTAAAGATATTGATATTGAGCATTGTTTCTAATGAGAATGATTATAGTCGAAAAATAGGCTTTCCCCAAATCGGGCAGCTGAAAAGGAGACTTTGTGAAAAATTGCTAAGCTATTCGCCGATTATGGAGGGTTGCTTTGAGAATCGCCGAAAAATCTACCAAATGTTGTTACAAAGTGCGTTTACGAACGAATGATGTTGCTGCAAGCATTACCGTTCGAGCTATCTACCTCAGTAGTTGTAGTACTAGTGCGTGTGACTCGTGTCGTTTGACCTCCTCCCAAACAAACATTAGCCATTAGGCAGATCGTTACTGGTAAAATACTACACTACAACGTACAGTTGTGGCCAGTTCCATCTAGCAGAGCTGTATTTTCAATATCTCACCAATGTTGAAGCCAATATGCAAACAATTGTTTTAGCCAATTTTCCAATGTATTCCAATTTTGCAGCCGATTTTCGAACAATCAGCTGATTTTGCAGCCGAATCTGATGTATTTTTTAGCTAAGCGAAAATCTGAATAGGCGAAAAAACCGGCCGATTTGGAGAAAGCCTAGTCGAAAAGCCTCTTGTACCGACAAAGCAAATGTACAGTAGAACCTGTCAAGGCGACCACTTGGATAAGGCGACCACCTGTCCAAGAAGACCACTGAAACCAGGATCAAGAGATGCTATTTCAAGTCAAGTGACCCTGGATAAGGAGACCACCTGGTAACAGAGACCACATTTTGAAGGTCCCTTGAGTTGAGCGGTCGTCTTCAACAGGTTTCACTGTACAGTTAAATCTGTCGTAAGCGACCGCCCCTTGGTGCAAGAAAAAGCGGTCGCTTACGGCAGATGGTCTCTTATGGCAGATGTATGGTAAATCCGGCATACCAGGTATATGCTTCCATGTACTCAAATCGACGAGAATAATGTGATTTTTAATATCATTTTAGAACGAGGTCTGTCTCGTTGTCCAGGAAACGACCAATCAGCGACATTCCCGCCAAGGGCCTTATCAGAGTTTAAAGCCCGCTCAATCGTTATTTTACTACTCTTGATGACGCGTCGAGGGCCTTGGATTAGTTTAAAGCCCGCTGAATATACTCTAAACTGGTGCGTACAACTCCCTGTATGCATAATAGTACGGTGCAGATAATGAACTCTGCATAACGTGTACGGTGTACTACTAAAAACTACGCAATTCAGAAGTGTGTACGGTTTTTGCCTCCCGTATTCTTTCACCTGTACGAATTTTCTTTGTCAACAGCTTGCGGAAGATCAAAGTCATTAGAGTTATCGACAAGGGGCTCTCAAAGCCCCTAAATAGCTCCACAAGCTACATGTATGAATAAGAATGAAGCTCGCAATAAGAGCCCAGCATTTCATTTGCTTCCATTCTACTTTTAGTAGTCCTAAGTGGTGCTGAGTTACCATAACTTACCAGAAGAAAATATTCTTTCATACCACACCAAGTCTCTCTGCACACAAACCACAAAACTACACACGCATAATGGAAGTGAGATAATGCATGTAACCTCGTTCTAAAATAGTTAGTGCATGGCAGGGAGGGTCTTATGGCTTGTTTGTGCCCTTCAGGGTAGCCCTCGGGCCTACGGCCCTCAGGCTAACCTGTCGGGCACTAACAAGCCATAAGGCCCTCCCTGCCATGCACTAACCTATAATTATTGGATATTCAACGACGACCATACCCGTAATCCGTATAGTACGCGTATGCGACACGGCAGTAGATCGACACTGCCTGGACTTGAGAGCTACAGCAGATCAGTACAGGCAAGGCGCCAGTCGATCACACTTGCAAGACAGCGCATTTTCACACTTTGCAGTTGACAGCGCACTGGCAAGTACAGTTTCGCACCTGACTGAACCTGGGTCGCGGTCGCTTACAGCAGATTTGAATGCAGCCAGCGTGCATGAAATCGCGGTCGCTGGTCGCGCACAGCAGATGGTCGCTCTGGACAGATCAGTTTGTATGTGAAACCGTCGGTGCTCGGAAAATCGGTCGCTAACGGTAGGTGGTCGCCTACAGCAGAGGTCGCTAACGGCAGATTTGACTGTATTTGCCAAAGATGTTGTACACTTCATCTGCCTAGTTTGGAAACTAAGTGATTCTTATAAGTTACGTTTCGTGTGCATGTGTCTGCTCTTTTGCTTTTAGTGAACAGCTGCCCAGAGAATGCTGGATCGAAATATATGCTCAGCACGCGAGGTGGCCTGGTACCTACATATAGCAATTTCCTTGAAAATTGCGCAGCCACTGCTGAAGGTCGTTTGCCAACGTCTTCTGATTTGCCATGTATGAAGCAGATACTCACGTTTTTGTTTTCAAAGCGCCCGGCTTTCCGAAAAGTCTTCTTCTATGCTGGTGGGGCAGGCCACGTCCTGACCATCAGCGATGATGGAGAGTTTCACGAGTCTCGTTTATCACCGGCACAGCGCAACCAAACGTTTCCCGGAGCAGACCTGGTGGTGTGCATGCCAGCTTGCCATCAGACGGTAAGATTATAATTATTACAATGATATTTTGTGCTTTTTTTGTTCTTATTAGTTTGTGCCCTGCACAATGTTCCACTACAAAGAGGGTCGAACAGAAAACAAAATACTTCGAAGTAGCTGAGTGTGGCCAAAAAGTAAGAAAGGGAGCACACAGGGTCCGCAGCGCTTCTTGTCTTTCCACAGTCCATCCAGGAGTTTGTTCGTTCGCTGAAGGCTTGACTAGGACCAAAGAGAATTCATCGAATGACATTCACCACAATAAACAATGCTTTAAAAATAAAACAATAGCCGCCAAAGGACCTGTCAGTTAGTAGACACCCATACAAAGAATCCCAGGACCCCATAATAGGAAGAGTTCCCAAATTACCTAGGAAGTAAGTAGGCCTCTTTTACGGGCAAACAGAATACAATTGACAGTGGCATGGCGAATGATTAGAACACAACACCAAAAAATGAAAACAATTGTATGTGTGAAAAACGCAAAAAAGCGAGAAAAAAAAACAAAAAACAAAAACAAAACAAAAACAGGAAAATACAAGGGCACTGTCCTGCCCACCATCGTCTCCAAAACCTCACAGCCGGCCCTCCGAGATTTCCAACTCTCGCAATGCATTCACAGGATGGTGATATGACGATCGGGCACCGCCGATGCACATGATCGTCGACCGCAACAATGCAAACGCCAGTCGACACCGGACATATGTCATTGTCTTGGCATACAACTTCGTGTCCCCATACCACTCGAAATGAGGCCACACAGGCGCTTGACAAATCTGGAGCACTCTGGCGCACAACAACCGGCCGTGGTGAAAACTAGTGGAGTAAACGTCCCACGGTCCACATTGATGATGCGCTCAGCATACTGCAGCTTCTTCTTCCTCTCATGCTCCGCCAATAGTTTGTCGAGAGGTTTAGTGGCATAGGACGGAGCATCGGGATGAAAAACCCGGACATCCAGGAAAGCATTCTGTGCTCTGGTCCACAGCCCTCGAGCCCGGACATCAGCGCGAGGATCGTTGGCGGTGTTAGTTGAGGCTGCCAGAAACACCTCTCCCAAATTACCTAGAGTGCTAGGGGTGTGCGGATAGTGCTCGAAAAGGTGGCAGATTCTGCTCGAAAAGCAGTGAAATTGGCAGAACCGTTTGTATTACAAACCTTATGGCGGGCAATTCCTCGAATTCTGCTCCATTCCTTTATCCACATACATGTACCAAACATGCATGAAACTTAATACCAGAAAAAGTATCGAATTTTTTCTGCCGGCATTATCCGCATATGCCTATAGAGTGCTCAACACCACAAATATGGAGGATTGCCACAAAGACAACTGGCCAGGTCCTAGGTCATTATCGCAAGGCTGCATTTCATGCACAAAGCTCAGGGCGTTTCTCACTGGCTGTACTGCCATGTGAAGCGCATACCATACGCTAAAGGAAGGATGAATGTTGATTATTTTGATGCCAATAATAATAATAATAACTTTATTAGGATGACCCAAAGGCTGACCGCCTATCGTGGGGTCCGTCGCATTGAAGGATGATGGTACAAGAGAGTACAGATTGGGAAGGGGGGGGGGGGGGGCGGGGGCTACGATGAACAGGGTAACGGCATGCCAGCGAGTAGACCTGAAATAATGGTGATGCTGGTGGTATGGTGGTGATTATTCTGGTGCTGCTGCTGCTGGTGCTGCCGCTGCTGGTGATGATCATGCTACTGCTGCTGCTGCTGCATAATTCATGGTTTTACCGAATCCTAACCCGGTGTTTGTCCCTCATTTATACTTTACCTGTTTATGTTTGCGTGTCTCCAGTGAGAGAACAGAGAAAACCGCAGCATCTGATTCCAGTCAAGCCGTCTGTCATACGGACACGATTTTATGTTTCTGCGGTGCACGATTCCATCTACATTCCAATGCTGCCCCCGCGATGCTTCGTTTATCTGCTATATATTGCAGTGTGATCGTACCAGTTTAGCACACATCTAATTTCTTTGTTGGATACGTTTTTTAAAGTTATTAACTTCATTCCTTCTTTGAATACGATGACTACCAACATGATGTCTTGGAAACTTTGGTCTTTGGTGTGTGGTGTGTGTACCGAATTCGCAAAGTACAGGACGTAAGTCCGGATGGAAGTGCAGCTTTTCTGGTCAAAGGTGGCGGAAGGAATAGATATGAGCAGGCTTAAAAGGCCTCAACCACACTACGTGAAAATCAGTTAAATCACAGTACAAATGTTCGTGCATATTTCAGTACAAGTCCGCCTGCAACCACATTGCACTTTTCGGTCTGCATAGATTACGTTTTCAGTCGACCAGCATGTGACGTTGTCATACTAAAGTCACGCGAAAGTGTGCAGAATTTTGCCCCAAGTCCAAAAAATCACGTTAAAAAACCACGTATTGGGCTGCACGGCGGCGGGCTAAGCCCGCCGCCGTGCAGCAGGACTTTTGCCAGCACCCTCGTGACGTTGCAGATATGTGGCTTGATTATTGTAGTTGACGTTGATTTAGTGACTTTGGCAAGTTTGAGTCGTGTCAAGAAGTCAGGTAGGATTCAGTACTAGGCAGTAGTGAAACGTGAGTGGCAGTCTTTGCCGGTTTCTGAGGGCATCCTGGATTTGGTGTGCAGCGCTGTGGAAATGGCTTGCTGTGGAGGTCCCAGCACTGGATGTTGTATCAAAGGTACGACCTCGTAGCACGTGCTAAACCTAAAAAAATTCCAAAAATTGACTTGGGTCTGTGGGAGTCCGTGAAAGAACGCCCACTCGTTCCGTTGTGACAGATTCCAGGGCCACGTTGAGGGGCCCTACCCCACCACCCATGGCTGCTTCTGGACTTGCTTTAGGTTTGGGTCCCGCGCACGGACAGAATGGGCACGAAAATGTGAAAAAAATGTAAATGCATTTGTTTGGCTCCTGGGTGGCTCGCACACCGTAGCACTATGCCGGAAATTTGAGTTTTTCCGGCCTGGAAAGCCTGTCAGTGAGGCGCAAGAACTTGTAAATCATGTCCTGAGGGCCAGCATAGTGGCAGGAGTGTGTGGTCAAAATTTCACTCAAATCCACTGAGAAACACTAAAGTTACGGTCAATTGAATGCCATATGAAATTTTTGGGTGATGTGCCCCCTTAAGAGTATAATAGATGCAGACATGGCCAGACAACAACGAGTTCATGGAATTTTTTTAAAAGAATTTTTATGTTATTCAAAATCGATTTTCGTGTTCCGCTCATCAGTGAATAGTATCGGAACTGAGTGTACTGTGTACAAAAAATAGAACATTTTATAACAGCATAATTAAAAGTGTGAACAAAAAAGGAAGTGCTACAGCATTACATAATAGGTGTCAAACATAGTGCTAACATAATATAACTGAGTGCAGCACTGCAGGCACAAAGCATGAGGTGATACAGTGCAACATGACACAACATTTACATCTGATAACCAGCTACGAGAACAACTTTAGCGCGACTACATGCTTCTTTTGTTTACAAAGAAAAGGATTATGCACACGAATACATACAGCTTCCAGACCCTTCAACTGCTTAACATAACTTGCACGGCACAAAACAGAAAAGTGAAAATCATCGTACACACTAAGACAATCTACTTCCTCCGTTAACAAAAACTTCGTGATGGAATTTTGAGGGGCTGATTTGGGCACAAACTGCCGTGAAATGAGTCGCAATCACTTTCTTGGCCTTCCCTGGCATGCCATGACAGAGGTACGATGCAAGGAAAGCGACCTTTTACTACAAGCCGAGCGGAATCGATGGTTGCGCTGTGGAAACATAGGTGATGACAGTCATGGCGAGCGAAACTGAAATACCACTTCTCCGAGGGGATATTGCGCTGCTTGGCCTCTCTACCACTTTAGCTCTGAGTAAGTTGGAGAGTGATAGAGAGCGATAAAACGGAGCAGCGAGCCCACATAATGAGCGAGTGAACAAGGAGCTGCTCCGATCGCACGGCTCAATGAAAACAATTCTGAACTCAAGATCTTGTTCAACCTGCGCAAAGTCCAGATTCGAATGCTGATGACCATGCAACCTTTCAGAAGTCTGCAGTCCGATGCGAGTTTCGTGGCTAAAGAAAGTCGACTGGACTTGCTAGCCGCTGCCGTTCAGTGCTGGTATCCATTAGAGAAAATGGAATCAGTTTGGCTGTGCCTTTACTCCTCGTTTCGCGGAGTTCTGGAGAGCGAAGATGAAACCAGGGGGTCGTAAAATATATTTCACGACTCCCGGGTGGAAACGAGTAATCGCCATCGCGGTGGATCACGCAGCTTGAAAGCCAACTTACCTGAACGACGGCGACATCAAGGTCAGCGGAGTGTGATCAAAGAAGCCGAGGCAAGGCTGAAACGAGCTGAACAACGACTCGAGAGAGATGACGACTCGCGTACAGCAGATGACGACTCGCGTGCAGCACATGACTACAGCGACGCAGGTCAAAAATGAATCGAGCGAAAGCGACGCAAACTGAACTCTCTGCTCATTCCGCGAACAGTTTCTCTTGTAAAGACGCTGTACATAGGCTGAATCACCTTCGTCCAGTGATTTGCAGTCGATACAAACTGTTCTTGACCTGTTCTAAGCGTTTTCATATCCATCAAAATCCATCACGAAGTTTTTGTTAACGGAGGAAGTAGACGTGATAACAAGTGACAAAATACAGCTGACTTTTTGCTCACGTCGCTCTCTTCCGTCTCATCCCGCTCCCTTCCTTCAACCTCCTCCGCCTTATCCTCGTCCTCCGTCTCATCTTCATCATCATCGTCCTCATCACCACCATCATCATCATCAGTCACTTCCTCATCATCCGTTTGATGCTCAGTCTCACCATGCTCACTGCACTCCTTATCAGCCTCCAACGTGGCTCCATCATCTCCACCAGCATCACAAGTCGTTTGACCGCTGCTCCGCGTTACCGTTGCTGGGTTCTCTGCTACTGCACACCCATTTCCACTGTCCATTTTGCGTGGGCCAAGTCCATTCCGTGCATAAATTTCAAGTGAATAGTTAGCTGTGCTTCTTCTGGGTCTATGGGTAAGGATATTGGTTTCATTTTGGTTTGTCGATGATCTCCGTCTCTGTCCAGACACAGTCGGCACCATGGATCCCAGCACCGGGGGGACCACCGTCTCCGTAGTCATCAAAGGTAAAGGGGGTGGCTCAGGCGGAGGCAAGGGCAACTGCCGAGGTGAGGGTTCAGTGTCTCTCAGTGGCCCCTCCTCAATTCCAGGACGATGACTTTTGTAAACAAAAGAAGCATGTAGTCGCGCTAAAGTTGTTCTCGTAGCTGGTTATCAGATGTAAATGTTGTGTCATGTTGCACTGTATCACCTCATGCTTTGTGCCTGCACTCAGTTAATTATATGTTAGCAATTATGCTGTTATAAAATGTTCTATTTTTTGTACACAGTACACTCAGTTCCGATACTATTCACTGATGAGCGGAACATGAAAATCGATTATGAATAACATAAAAATCCTTAAAAATTCAATGAACTCGTTGTTGTCTGGCCATGTCTGCATCTATTATACTCTTAATTGCACTATTTATTTATTTATTTTATTTATTTATTTATTTCACTCAACTCGTGGTTCATGACCAATTTGCACGCAAAGTGCGAGAGAGGGGTGATACTGATAGCCAACCACGGCAAGAAAAGAAATGAATATAGAAAAAGAGAAGAAAGAAGGATAGACAAGAATCCAGCAATGAGATCCAATCGTACTACATCATGCTATCGGAGTGCATTTTTAAAGCAGGAAAGACATTTTGATGTCTTAACATGCTGGGGAAGGTGCAGCCAAAGGCTGTAGGACAAAAACAGAGGAGAGTTGGTAAATGCGGCTGAATTAGCACGGGGAAGTGAGAGACTATTACGAGTGGACCGGGACAGAGAAAACCAATTGAATACGGGAAGATGAATGGGAATTTTACCTAGGCGAATTCTGTGGATCAAAATGCAAAGCTGCTGGTTGCGATTATCTTGCAGTGGCTGAGTATTGCTGATACAATAGAGCTCAGGACTAGGAAATAAACGCTGCTTGTTAAACAATATTTTAAGGAGAGATTTATGTTGGATTTCAAGTTTGTTCACAAGATGTTGACTTAGACTACACCAAGACTGACATGCATACTGGAAAATAGGTAATAGATACGAGCGATAAAACATAGAACGGCATGTATTTGGCAAATGAGAACAATGAGGATATAGTATGCCGAGAACACTACTAGTTTTCTTGCAAATATAGTCTACATGAGGAGCCCATGTTAGACAGTCGTCAATAATTATACCAAGGTGCTTATGTTCATGGACAATTTCTATGGTCGATGAGCCGCCAGGACATGATAAAGACACATTACAGAACTGATCACTAGCACCGCTACAGAAGAACATCACTTTGGTCTTACCAGTGTTCGGTCTCAGCTTCCAAGTCGACATCCAAGAAATGGTGGAGTTTATCTTTTTCTGGAGGTCATTAACTAGCAATTGCCTGCAACTACTTGAAGCGGAAACTGTGGTTCATCGGCGAACAGTGAAACATTAGGGACAGACATCGGTAGATCATTGACGGTTTTTTGACGTTTTTAAATATGTTTTTTCTGTTATCTATTTCTTATTGGACTCGGGCCCTCGTGAGAATGAAGACTTTAAACACAAATACAGATACACACACACACACAAACACGCACGGACACATACCTACTTCTCCATGCATACACACACATGAATGCACAACTACTTGTACACGCACACACAGGCACACTCGTACACGCACGCACGCACACACACGTCATTATGTTTCGTTATTTGAAAAAAACCGTTATCGCAAGATGTCTGTGTAAAGATGCGCATACAGATGGGTGACCAGGTAGCCATCGTTAAACTTTCTGCACGTAATCATGCCAAAATTACAAAATACATTAAACTTTTTGGTCGTCACACTTTCCGGTTTTACAGTACATGTATACAGTACAGTGACACCTGGTTTGTGCGACCACCCCACGGTGCAAGCAAAAGCGATCGTTAAAGCCAGGTGGTCTTTAGAACGAGGTCCACAGTGTTTGTGTAGAACTGTCGGTGCATGGAAAAACGGTCGTTAAGAGCAGGTGGTCGCTAAACCCAGAGGTCGCTTACACCAGGTTTTACTTTACTACCAACACATATCCGACTGTGATCATCATTGGAATTTCCAAACAAGATGCAAAACAAATACGCATGAAGCCACAGGGATGGTCATTAAAAACATAGACTTGCTGAGATTGACAGTGCAGGCTCCTTTGCACAATGACACACATTGATCACTGGTACACACACACACACACACACACATACACACACATGCGAGCGCACGCACACACACACACACACATACACACACGCACACACACACACGCACACACACACACACAGGCACACACACGCACACACACGCACACACACACATACACACACACATACACACACAAACACACACACACATACACGCGCACACACACACACACGCACGCACGCATGCACGCACGCACACACACACACACACACACACAAACACACAAACACACACACATACAAACACACACACAAACACACACACACACGCACACACACACACACACACACACACACACACACATCAGCATACTGTAAATACAGTGTTCAGATGCGGACGTCGGATTGATCCGATCAAACACAGAACAAAAGAAAACAAAAACCAGAAACAACCGATCAAGATAAGAGTTCAGACAAAACTCGTGTTCATATTTTTAAGAATGTCAAATAAAAACAAATGAAAAGCAACAGAGCTAGAGACGCAAAGAACATGTGGAGAATGAGCTACTCTTGGCGTAGAAAATAACCTTCGTTTCAATTTACAATGTCACATATGAAACTGAACTTGTCTGCACTGCCGGTCAATACTAATATTGGCCCTATTCCAAGTATTTGGACACTTGGCTTTATTCAGTCGCTTGTCCGCTGTCCGTAGTCTAAACATTAGCATGTGTGCAGACGCAAGCGCAAACACACACAAACACACACACACACACACACACACATACACATACACGCACACACACAAGGCAAAAGCCATAGCATTACACAACGTATGAGAAAAAGACTACATGTATCCCTGGGTTGTGTGGCTAGCGAGCCGTACAGGGGCACATACTAGAAGTACATGTACACCAAATTCTATTTTTAAACATTAGGGCCACGCATAGTTTTAAAATTCCATGTTTCGCGTCGACCATTTTCTGGAAAAGGCACGCGGGCGGGCGGAAAAAAAAACAAAAACAGTCGAAAAACAAGACCCAATTCTATGTGTACTGAGCCATGGTGCAGACAGAATATCACTGCTAAACTGTCCCTTAAGTACAAAATGGCAAAATGTCGCCACAGGAGAGCTTGCAGAGGGGGCTGGAGTGATACAATAATAGCAAAAGACTCCATGGATGGCTCCTTCAGAACTTTGACATGGGTCGAGTGGAGTTCCACTCCTTCACGATAGTGGAAAATCTCGAAGTCCTTGACACCTGGAATCGCCGCTCGCTTGGTGTGCAGGCCCTAGCGGCTTGGAAGGCTTGGAAAAATGGATACTTTCATCGCTCGCACCTTCTAACTTACCATCGTCTGAAATGCAAGATTGATAACCTTTGATCTCAGTGATCTGCCATACTGGCTAGAGAATGTTCACCAGAATAGCCATTGATTGAACGTCTCGGTTATTTTGTTATTGTCAACGATTCGAAAAGGTACACAGGCGGTGAAGCGAAACATAGAAATAACTTGGTGTGGCCTTATGTCCGCCGTCAAGCCATACGTGTACATTTTCTCAAGTTCAGTGACCGCAGTACCATTGCACCCCCCCCCCCCCTTCCCCCTTCCTACACTTCAATGAGTTCTCTGTTTTATCTCCAAATGTTTTATGTATTCAACTTCTCTGACTTATCCAAAATCTTTGTTACATCTCTCTATTCTCTCTGACTTCTCTTACTTTTTAATTCGTTTTTGTTGGCAAGTATGCATCATTCCCAATGAACATCTTCCAAACTACCATCACATAGTGATATGTCTAAGGCTCATGAAGTTGAATGGGGACAGAAAGACTGAAGAAAGTATTGACTTGCGCCGCCAGGATTCGAACCAGGAACCCTCGTTTATGGACAACATTGCTCGACCACTAATGGGCCATTCACACTACGCCTGTTTTCGTCCGGATAGCCATGACAACATGGAACGTGGCGGGAAAATCGCACCCCTGATACGAAAATGTAGACGACGTATCCAGACCCTGTACCGAGGTTTGTTCTGTCGTTCCCAGCAGTTTGTGTCCAAGAGAAGCTGTACACACAGCTGTATGAGCAACGTGTGCGTGCCTGTGTGAATGCACCAGCATGAAAATGACGTCTGCCAGTACGTCGTATTCCAAAACGTGACGCGTATCGTAACGTAGTAAATAGCCTATAAGCTCTGGTGCCGTGGCGAGCCCAGTAGCGACTGTTCACAACTTCCCTCGGACTCACTGAAGAGACTTCGAAATGCATTTGTACTAGTGTGTTTCAAAGTACTGGTGAAGCGTGGATGTAGCGAATCTTTCGGAACTATTTATGCATTTGCACTATGTTTGAGAGACTAAATTCAGCCAATTAAGCAATCCCGCGCATTCCCTTCTTTCGTGAAAGGATACGGCAGTTTCTTGACGAATTTGTGCTCCCATGTGGTTTGGCTGCCGTTCTTAATGTCACAAGATTGTCTTTGAGGTGGCCAGGCCCAAAGTCAACCCTGGGTTGTCATGGTTGGGTGCTCATAGTTTTCTTGACCAGCATGGATATTGCTTCGAACAGAATCAGTCTCTACAGGGATCAAATTGCACATGAAATTTCTGTTACCTCTGAAGCCTTGTTTAGCCTTCGAATTCTACATAGTCATTAATGAATATTGCTAACAACCGCTGAAAACTAGTGCTCAAAGTGTGCCAAAGATGTAAACGCCGTGTTATTCCAATCCCAATGGAGCTACTGCAATTTCCGCTACACATGGCAAAGTGCGTGCATGTGTATACGCTAGTATGTGCGCATGTGTTTGTGTCTGTATTTTGGTGCTGTGTGCTGAAACCGTACGCAACTATTGAAATCTCTTTAAAAGTGCATTCTTACCGTCTTCTTGCAGACTTGCATGCATACAGCATATACAGCCCCGGGAACGACTTCATTCTTCTGCATTGGCGATAGTGAAGACGCACGAATAGCTCCAGCATCTGTCATGTTCAGGACATAAGCAGTTCTCTCCTCCAATAAAAAGGCATTGCGATACCCTGCCTGAGGGGACTTATTCAGCAACTGCCTCAGGACAGACTTCAGACAGGGAACCTCGGAGGCTTTTGGCAGGCGGCGACCAACGGATAAGCAGGTTTCAAGATGGTCGGTGTAGGTTGAGCTGCGTGAGTTTGAACCGACTGCTTGTACATTGAAATAGGCATTCGTTACTAAGCACTGGTTCACTGCAAGCACAACATGGGACAGACAATGACACAAACGTGTTGTGTGTCTGTGTGTAAGCAATTCATAGACCAAGATGAGGGGTGGGTGGTGGGTGGTGGTCGTGGTGGTGGTGCTGGCGCTAGTGGTGCTGGTGATACTAGTGCTGGTGTTCGTGCTGGTCGACACAACGTGTTTATTACAATAATCAGAATGTGAGAACAACAATGGTCCGAGAACTCAAAGCATTCAAATATTACGAAAGGAAAAGTGTCAGCACCGACGCAATCCACACAGTCAAGTAATCCAATTTAGTAACCAAACGTTTTCGTTCCCTTCTCATCATGGGTAAGTACAGGAAATAATGGAAAAATGTCAAAATACAGCAACTTATGAGAGCTACAGCAAAAGCAAAGATCGAGAACCTCACGCTATACGTATGGAAAAAATAAAATTCAGCAGAACAGGTCCAAAAACAGGGTGAAGGTGAAGAAATGACTAAAACATAATGAAAACATCAGTGAGGAGAAGCATTCCTGACACTTTCACGAGGATTAGCGCCAAACAACTGAAGTGACAAAACATTTTCCTTCTGAACACATAGTTCAGGGGACAACTTCCGAATATTATTATAACGCTTCCAAAACACACTTGACAGTGTGGATTGCGTCGGTGCTGACACCTTTTCTGTCAAAAATGTATACGCCTCCAATTTTTTCCTTACATTCAAATATTAGAAAGGAAAGGGACATATGGATACGAGTTAAGAGTAACTCTCCATCACTGGATACTATATACAGTCAGAAAGTGCAATAACTAGGCACAAAACTGACAGAGTACTGAGACATTCAATGTCCTGACACCTAGCTTCACCACATCTTCGTAGCTCGTAGCTCGAATCCATATGTCCTTTTCCTTTCTACATTTATTTATGGCTCAACATCCGAGTTTCAAATTCAAATATTAGTTAGTGTTAGTGTTTTAATGCTGGCGCTGGTGCTGGTTCTGGTGCTGGTGCTAATATAATGGACATACCGGTGCCTTGTACTTGTAGAGTGCTGGTGTTTACAGTGCTGGCCACCACACACACGGTGCGCTACCAAGTATTGGTCATTAGACTGGTTAGTCTCATACATGTACATGTACAGCCATAGTTATCATATTGGTGGTGAATATTCACTATGAGATGACAATCTAAAAACTTTTTAGATTGTCATCTCATAGTGAATATTAATAATAACACCCGCCGCTCAGACATGCATGTGTGGCCATACAGTACGATTTTGCTACTTACATTTCCTGCACTGCTGCTCTATTCCGTAGGGATTATTGAAGTCTGGCGTGGTAAGGCTCCATCCCAACAAAGCATTGCAAGCTAGATATCCACGAGGTGTGTACCCATCATCACATGTGGGCAGCACAGTACGGCCTGCTGGTCCAGCAGGTATGACACCATTAGCAATACTTGTTTTCGGGCACCGGAGATCTGCGGACACCAGGGTAAAAGGAAAATCTGACTCAGCAGAAGACCCAACACCTGGAGTAGTATCCACAACGATATGCACAATTAGTCTGCCCATACAAGACACACAAATGTAAAAACAAATTCACGGTTCCCGTCAGACTCGGCTAGAGACCGAGTTTTTTGCGTCCGTAGCAACGCCATCACCCTTCAAGGATCAAGGCGCAGATGCAGCTCCTAAAGCGGTGGGAGGTGAGTAGATCAAGTGTAGTAATCATAATAACGTGAAAATCGATTTTGGATAATATTTGTTTCTAATTCCTTTTTAAAATCCGTTGTTGTTTGGCTATGTCTGCATCAATTATATTCTTTATTGCACTTACAAAATTGCTTTCATGCCAACAATGCAACAGATACGCCACTTACGATCGGAACACAAGCCCTCCGTTCGTTCCCAGCCGTTCGCTGTACATTGTACCTTCCTCGTCGAGTGGTGACCCTCATCACATGTGGCAGTGGCCGACAGATCCACAAATGTAGCAAGCAAATTGCCATTTTCCACTCTCATTTCAGGGCACTCATCTGATAAACGAGCACAAGGAAAAATCGTGAATTAAGGCCTATGTAGGGAACAGCATGTATCAATACTATCATGAACAAGGAACCTCCAAAAATCAAGCGATTTATAAAAGTAATATTTCTGTAGAACCATCAGAAAACCAGGGATTTGTAATATGTGCTAGTACATGTATCTTGAGAACCATTAGAAATCTTGAGATTTTTCAAATGCGTAAACATGAGATCTCTAATGATGTAGCAGGTAGTTTCTCATTGTTTCTCGATGACTGCAATACTCAAGTGATGGCAACATTACATTATTATCTTCTTCTTTTTCTTCTTTTTCTTCTTTTTCTTCTTTTTATAACCGTTACTATGTGCTCATCCCTACAAAGTAATGGGGTAATGAAAGAGACAAAATACGAAGACAAGAAAGGAGTAGTAGGTGCTACAAGAGCTGTGCTGGTCAGGCACAGTGCACTTCTCCGACCATTCCCGTCTCGGAATCAACATGGACTGTGCCGGGGACAAGTCTCCTCTCATCTTTGCTGTGGTTGAAATTCTCTGTCACCAACACCACAGAGGTTATCTCTGCGGAGAGCACAATCAGTGGGAAGCTGGCAACTTCTCTGGTAGCCACAGTACGCCCTCCGTCTTTTCATGATGTTTTAAGTTCTCCTACATGTAAATATGCATGTACCTGCTTTCAAATATTTTCTGAATTTTTGTTTAATGCAGCGAATGCCGAATTGCGCTTGTCTAATATGCGTGTGCCTCTTTAAACGGTTCAAATGACTTCCGCTTGTTGCACGAGAGAAATGCCTGTCTATTTTCCGAAACAGTGCAACAACTTGATAATATGGGGATAGACAGCAGCTTTCAGCCTACTATGATCAACGAAATGATTCGAACTAGGTGTGAATGAGGTCGGCCAGACAGCACGTGTAGCTACAATGTATGAGAAGAAACCACCCTGAATCACCGCTGCCATAAATAGCTGTGAAAACTAGCAGAGAAACATTTGATGGAGAGACAATTGACTTACATCGAATGCACTTGTAACTGCCCTTGCTGTTAACACATTCAGTGCCCTCTGGGCAAGGTGCATCCGTGAATTTGCATTCATTCCAATCTGAGCACAGGAAATGCAGTGAAGAGAGAGAACGAGAGAGAGAGAGAGAGAGAGAGAGGGAGAGGCAGAGGGAGAGAGAGAGAGAGAGAGAAAATGACTCACACTGTTTGTATTTAACGCAATAAATAGAGTAAGCTGCGCACTCAGTACAAACACCATCAGCAAAACTATTGCGTTAATTACCTTCCTATCTCCACGTACACTTTTTGTATTGTTTATTTTATTTTATTTACTACATCACCAGAAAGATTCTCCAAAATATAGGAGTTCCCTTGAAACACGATCTTTCGCACTTTCAGGTGCGCTAGCTGAAACACGAACTTTCACATCTTTCCATCCTAAACGCAGTAGGAACATGAATGGCGGATTCGGATCCGAATAGTGATGACTGTAGGCCTTGTTATGTGACATTTTCAGAACCATGCCGGGCTTTTGAGGGGAAATCTTTGAATGCTTCTCCTCTAGAATCTCCATACCAACATGCACGAGAATTTCCACCAGAGCAAGTAGCCAATTCGGCCGGCTTTCTGCAAGCAGTGTCTACATAGGGCTGTTAAATGCAAGCAATAGGAGGACAGAGAAAGTGTTTTAGAAAAACACTTTCTCTGTTCTCCTATTGTTTGAACCAGCTCTACCACTTGGTATTGAGCACTCTCTTGGACAGCCTGGAACCTCTCTGTTTTATAGGGCTGTTAAATGTACGATTCAGGAATGTAGGAGATCTGAACGTCATGCCTACATGCATTACGTATGCTAACCCCATCCCAAAGCGCACTGTGCCTTCTTTGTTTCTAGTTAGACTTGCATTGAAAACGGAGGTCAAAGAAGAAATTAATCTCGTTACGATAAAGAAAGGTAAAGGACAAAACGTTACGAGTTATGACAAACTGTCCACCAACGTAACCAGATCTTATACAGTCAGCAAGTGCGACAAAATGGCACAAAACTGCCAAGGAGTACCGAGACATTTTACTGACTGTATAAGATCTGGTTACGTTGGTGGACAGTTTGTCATAACTCGTAACGTTTTGTCCTTTACCTTTCTTTATCGTAACTATATTGGCTCACCATCCGAGTTCTAATCTCGTTACATCAGTAATAATCGGTTACATCATATACTTGTACATGTACTTGCCAGAAGAGAACTCGGCCCTTAAAATACCGTTTGAGATACACTTGAATTGAAACCGTGATTTGAAACACAAACACTGCTAACTCCTAGGTATATAGTGTACGTACCTTTTGCACAAATGAAGGCGTGCGTTGTTTGATTGGTCTCTACAATGGTGTCATTGGTCCCAATATCAATAACACGCATTGAGTTGTGTTTTTCTTTTACCCATACGTGGCGTATTCCTTGCTTTTGAAGACCGGATAGCTGGTCCTGGATTTCAGGGAGCAAATAATTTTAACACAAACACACATGAAACCCTACGTAAGAAAACTTGAAAACCTAATAGTGCCTCTGCGCGCACACACACACACACACACACACACACACACACACACACACACACGCACACACTCAGTGCGGAAGCAGAGCAGTAACACACGAGCCACAGAGTTGTCTGAAGATTGCCATCTGGCATGAAACGTTTAGTTACAACAATCCAGACGCGTGGTACTCTGTGACTCGTGTGTCATTCGAAAGCATTTTAAAACCATACTGAAGATCCGTAGAGTCAAGTATAATTTGGCACATACGAAATACCACCTACTTCAAGTACACACACCTACCGTGTAGCAGGCAGACCTAAGCAGCCGACGATGATCCCTCATCCGGAGAACATCAATCTGTTGCTCTTTGCAGGCCTCTCGGGCAGCGCGGAACTCGATCGGCTGGCTGGTGATGCTTACGTTGAACCCCCGGCAGTAAAACGTCGAACCTTAACAGTGAGCAACAATTCACAGTACACGTTGACTTTCAGTGGTATGAATCGCAGCTAGTACATGTTGGTTGGTTGGTTGGTATATTTTATTTTACTTCGCCAGAAGGAACAGGCATTGCTGCCTTCTTGCCTGGACAAGTGGATTGTCCAAGCTCTCACAAAAAGACGAAGAAAGGAAAAAATATTACATGAGAGTGTGTAGCATGCAATCTTATAAGAGAAAATTCCCGGATGATGAGAGTGTGACGTATGTACTTGTAGTACATGCGAAACTTGAGGCAAGAAAAAGGAATGCTTGCGGTGTACAGTCAGAATTATGAGATTTACATGTACATGTATGGATGGGATACAGATTTTATGCTGCACTGCAAATAGATTCCGCAGAAACTAAAAAATTGCAGTTGCAGTTTGTCAAAAGTGTTGCTTGTCGTCCATAGCCTGGCAGAGAATGATACTGTGACTCGTGCTTGATAGTAGCAAAGAAATACAGTCATGTACTGACTCTCTTTGCACACCGGTGTCCTGGCCATATTTGGGGCTAACGAGAATTTTTTGCATGTTACCGATTGATGCTTTTGAATGCACTATGGCAGATCAGTCAAAAAGAGATACAACAGCAGCCACCGCTGAAACTATAGGTTAACACCGACCGAGACCCCAGCATCTGCAATAGTAATGTGCTGCTACACAAGAAAGTCCTCCAGTTCACGCCATCGCTCAGCTAACGTGTGATCCAATCCTGCATGAGTTACGGGTACATAGACTAGGCCTTTGCGGATTATGCCGGCAGAAAAATTGGCAGAATTCGGTGCTTTTTCTGGTAAGTTTCATGCATGTTTGGTATGTGGATAAAGAAATGGAGCAGAATTCGAGGAATTGTCCGCCATAAGGTTTGTATGGTTCTGCCAATTTCACTGCTTTTCGAGCAGAATATGCCACCTTTTCGAGCATTATCCGCCAATGCCTAACATGGACACTTTTGCCCCGTGATCTGGCAGAGGTATAGGGTCAGAAAGGATGTCCACTGAGCGGGTTGGAAGTATTTTGGTTGAATGATTGAAATGGGAATGAGGTAAACTTCAAACTCAAGGTAAACAGTCAGGGGAAGTGAACTGCCTGAAAAGAGAAAAAAATGCCAAATCCACTGGGACTCGAACCCGGGACCTTGCTTTGTCATGAGCAGTGCTCTAACCAACTGAGCTATGGGACCAGGCCAAACCTAGAAGGGCTCGAGTCCTGGTGGGTCTGGCATTTTTCTCTCTTTTCCGGCAGTTCACTTCCCCTGACTGGTTGAATGATGCAAGTGCTAATATGAGCATGTTGTCTGGTGCAAGTGTATGGGTGTTGATCAGTCCTAGTGCCAATGTACCAGCTGGCACCAGTACGCAAACGCTTATAGAACATGGTTACGTTCGCTGGGTGGAAGGACATCATTCCTTCCTGTCTTCTTCCTGCCTGTTTTCACTTGCCCATGGTTTTCATCATGCTGCATTACTATCTACTCTTCACTCATGCCACTGCAACTGTACATGTACATCATTCAATGTGGTGAACACTAGGCACTGGCGGATAATGCTCGAAAAGGTGGCAGATTCTGCTCGAAAAGCAGTGAAATTGGCAGAACCGTACAAAACCTTATGGCGGGCAATTCCTCGAATTCTGCTCCATTTCTTGATCCACATACCAAACATGCATGAAACTTACCAGAAAAAGTACCGAATTCTGCCAATTTTTCTGCCGGCATTATCCGCAAACTTAGGCGCAAAGGCCTAGTGAACACCTTCATAGGCGACCAGCCTCAGGGTAATCCTATAGTAAGATAATATTTTTAGACTGGGTACACATGCACATTATGGTATAGATAGGTTTTGGTCCTATTGGAATCCACACATTTGGTACCCCACGTTACTACCACACATGCTGGCACTCATGACACGATTTTTTCTTTAGTTTTTGTTTTGTACCTGCTTGTTTTGGCACCAATATTTTTTTTAATACCATGTAGCACGGTGTACTGTGATCTTGATCTTTTCGAATATCAGTACAGTACTTCCGTACAATGCATATTCACTGGTTTGAGGGAAAGATGTAAACGGGAAACGTCTGAAGAAAAAATAACCTGTCACCACCAGACAATGCATCTATCTCTACACGACTGCAAACTGTTAACCCTTACCGGATTTGAAACTCGGATGTTTAACCAACAACAAAATTAATGATCAAGAGGGAGATCCTGATGATCGAAACAGCTGCTGTCTGAAGGAGCAGAGTACCAACTGAAGTATCGTTTTGCTGATGGTGTGCTGTGGCAACGTGTTGAGGTGTGGTGTGGTGGTTGATAAGAAACAAAATTAATGTGAAAAGGAAGAGCCCATATAGATAGGATGTAGGACAATTTTTCTTCAGTCTTTTCCGTTTCAACTCCATCAAACTGACGATCATCATAACATATTTTTTTTAAAAGAAGTCCTGAAGGGCCTGCTCACCTTGACATTCCGTCGGTAACAAACAACTGACAGCAGCGAAAGCGAGCAGGACTAGCGACGGAAGCATCGGCACGGACATGCACAAGTTACCACGCGACATGTTTGCCTGCATAGGACCAATGTCAAGGAGTTAAGGACCACAGTAACACGAAAATACAACGGCACCCTTGAGTAAGATACTAAGACCAACAGTTACTACTATAACAGCCTCAGAACAACCTGACAAAAGCAGATCACCAGAATCAACTCAAGACTAGGTCCTCATCTGCCATCTAGCATGCCGGGTACCCAAATGACCCGTGAGCAACTTACTAAATCAGTAGCACGTCGTGGATCTTTGAAACAGGAAGGAGAACACTCTTCGATGACAGCTGGAAGCGAGAGTCCTTGAGATGCCACCTCACGATGAAGCGAAAATATCTGCAATGGTTTTTGGTCCTCGCCAGTTTATATGCTTGGTTGGCGAGTGGAGGCCTTCACGCGGAGCCTTTGCTACAGACGCCAATTTTGTACTTCGCTTCGCGAGAAGGGCTCCCTTATACGGCTGGCTGCACCGGTGGACGCCTTGATCTCGGCGCAGCCTACACTGTATATGGATAGTGGGGCCAAACATGGTGTCGGTGTTGGACAATGGCTGCGTGAGCCATCCTGTATAGAGGTTATGCGATAACGTCAAATCCGCCATATATAGGAGCCCATTGGGGTGGCAAAATGCCCAAAGCGCGTACAGAAACCCCTTATGTAGAAGAATTTGGGGTGGCAAACGTACTGTATGACGTGTATCGCATAACCTCTTATGCACTCGTTACAGCATCAAGCAATCATGCCCGGTTCCTACTACTGGCTCCAGCTCCCGCATCGCAATACATGCACCACGACATAAACTTGAGTCTCAGTTGAGGTTCTTCAACAACATTCGAGATTGCCCGCAACCATACTGTCAATCAAACCTTTCGTTCAGTTGATGTACGGGCAAGAGAAAACGCCTACGAACAAAAGAGGTTCAGTATCTTGTAATATACCCTATCTTGTGGAACAGTGGAAGTAACATTTCGCTGTTGGCAAAAGGAAGTTTTCTATCCGAGGTAGTAAAATAAAAGTTAATAATAATATAATAATAGTTACAGTTCGCATGTCACTCATGGAAGGATCCATGGGCTTAACGCATCTGTCAACGAAATCCAGGCAGAAGAGCCGACAAAAGGCATCTCATTATTGTTAGAACGTATCGCAGTAAGAACAACTACGCAAGCGCAGCACATTTTTCCACAAGCATCAGCCATTCTTTCTTGTCTAGAGCCAGTTCAAAACAGTCAGAAATATCAATATTGGCGTGCTTTAGATCATTTAAAAAAGTTAATAATAATAATAATTCAAACAGTAGTTTGGAGGCGGAAAACAGTTTCGTAATAAGTATTCGCATGCAACGACGCAAATCCACACAATTCAGTAGACACTTCTTTTCTATCAAACGTTTTCTTTCCCTTCTCTTCAGGATAGTACAAAGAATGTTGGAATGTTACACCTTTCTATTTACAGTACTTAACTTCAGTTTCTTTGGTTGTATCCTTAGTTCCGTTTTTCCCTCTGATGATAGGAACGAGAAAATCGATTCTGGGTTTTCAATAATATTTTTGTTATAAAATACACAGTAATACATGTCAAACAAGTAACGTAGTTGCGTGGTGTCTGCGGCCTTCATCCTATTCATAGCTATAATAATAATAATAATAATAATAATAATATTGACTGATTTGAGGGAAAGAGACAAACGGGAAAAGTCTGAAGAAAAAATTGACTGTCACCACCAGGACTCGAACCAGGGACCCTCGCTTGTAGCCAGCGATGCTCTAACCACTGAGCTATGGTGTAGTCGTCATCCCAGCAGAGGCCGTTCAACATTTTCTTCAATAATAATAATAATAATAATAATGTAGAAGAGAAAAGGCCATATGGATACGAGTTAAGAGTAACTCTCCATCACTGTAACATGATACTTTATACAGTCAGAAAGTGCAATAACTAGGCACAAAACTGACAGAGTACTGAAACATTCGACGTCCTGACACCTAGCTTCAACACATCTCCGTAGCGCTAACCGACAGCCTTCCAACTTGGAAGGTTCAAGGTTATGGAAAGACCAAAGAGGGGAAGGCAAGCGCAACGAAAACGAGCAAAAGCTACAGTCCCAACGGAACAAAGAATGTCGATTGTTACTGGACGATGACGAGACCAGTACGATATTTGACAAAGCGGTCTAACTACAATTCGAAGCAGCAAAGCAGCACACCACCCAACTTGGGTGGGTCATAAATATCAAAGATAAGTAAAGAAAGGGAAGCTTTGCGAAAACGAATTGTACAAGCCGAAAGCCAAACTCCTACAGTACTCCTCATGCATGACATTGTGATGGACTAGTTGACTACAAAACAAGTTGTTTCACACGACGTACGTTTCGCCGTATGGTTCGTGACGGCTCATCAGGTGTGCAATATGAAACTCGGATGTTGAGCCATAAATAAATGTAGAAGAGAAAAGGCCATATGGATACGAGTTAAGAGTAACTCTCCATCACTGTAACATGATACTTTATACAGTCAGAAAGTGCAATAACTAGGCACAAAACTGACAGAGTACTGAAACATTCGACGTCCTGACACCTAGCTTCAACACATCTCCGTAGCGCTAACCGACAGCCTTCCAACTTGGAAGGTTCAAGGTTGGGGGGGGGGGGGGAAGTTGGAAGGCTGTCGGTTAGCGCTACGGAGATGTGTTGAAGCTAGGTGTCAGGACGTCGAATGTTTCAGTACTCTGTCAGTTTGGTGCCTAGTTATTGCACTTTCTGACTGTATAAAGTATCATGTTACAGTGATGGAGAGTTACTCTTAACGTATCCATATGGCCTTTTCTCTTCTACATTTATTTATGGCTCAACATCCGAGTTTAATAATAATAATAATAATAATAATAATAATAATAATAATAATAATAATAATAATAATAATATTGACTGGTTTGAGGGAAAGAGACAAACGGGAAAAGTCTGAAGAAAAAATTGACTGTCACCACCAGGACTCGAACCAGGGACCCTCGCTTGTAGCCAGCGATGCTCTAACCACTGAGCTATGGTGTAGTCGTCATCCCAGCAGAGGCTGTTCAACATTTTCTTCAGACTTCGTAACTCACACTTCCTGTGAATCCACACAGGCGGGTGGGACGCAGCCCTCACTGTAACCCACACACTTCACGTACAAACTAGCACGCGGGGAGCCCCAAGTCATAAAATATTGACTGGTTTGAGGGAAAGAGACAAACGGGAAAAGTCTGAAGAAAAAATTGACTGTCACCACCAGGACTCGAACCAGGGACCCTCGCTTAATAATAATAATAATAATAATAATAATAATAATAATAATAATAATAATAATAATAATAATAATAATAATAATAATAATAATAATAATAATAATAATAATAATAATAATAATAATAATAATAATAATAATAATAATAATAATAATAATAATAATAATAATAATAATAATAATAATAATAATAATAATAATAATAATAATAATAATACGAAGTAGTGGTTGCGACTTCGGCGATGATTTTGTAAGAAAGGTTTGCTCCCCACACCGGTGCTCGCGCTATTCCGCCGTGTCGTGAGTCAGTCAAGTGTCAAGTAAAGTCGGCGGAATAGCGCGAGCTCCGGTGTGGGGAGCAAACCTTTCTTAATAATAATAATAATAATAATAATAACCTTACTCTCTACCTTACTTTTTTTCCATATATTATTCCGTGCTGCTTACCTTTGGCTATGATAAGTCCGGTGAGTTAGTGTAATACCTCCAATTTTTATTTTTGTTTTCAATTTGGAGTGGAATAAAGACTCATAATAATAATAATAATAATAATAATAAGGAAGATCTCAATTGCTTAGTATATGTTGCTGCTCGATGTTCCTTGACCAGATGTGGCATTTCCTTGTCTGAGACGAACGGTGAAAACGCTAGCGGCAAGCCGGCGAGCTCGCGACCACTGGAACCGACTTGGTTAGTAAAATCGCGCAACAAAGCGAAGAAATTACGGGCAGATATATCTCGACTAACAATGATGTTGAAAAACCCTGCTGTCAAGCACCAACGGTTCTTTACTCAGTACGGAATATCCAACACTTCCCAGATTGGATACGCCCTGGAACAGAGGAAGCTGGAATTGCTTGCGCTAGCGGAGAGGACAAGACGTGATAAACACATCTGGGAGAGCAGGAGAGCTAACACACTATTCCGCACAAATGAGAAAGAATTCTACCGTCGACTGAGAAAGGAACCGGAGCAGCAGCATCCCGGGGAAATACCGAGTGAGGGTGCCGTATTCGAGTTCTGGTCTGGTATACTAGCCAAGCCTGTGCCGTTTGATGAGTCATCAGGGTGGTATCAAGAACAAAGAGTGGAATATGAGACTACCATTGCAGAGGATGAACCCGTATCTGTGACTCAACAGGCACTCCAGGACACGCTAGCTAAGGTCAGCAGGTGGAAAGCTAGTGGTGTAGACGCAATTCATGGTTACTGGTGGAAAAAATTATCTAATCTACACATTGCCCTGCGAATCGCCTTCCAGAAGACCCTTGTCGGTGATTGGCCAATTCCGGAATGGTTGGTGACTGGCCGCACAATCCTGCTGCCCAAGACGGAGCCACCCACATCTAACCCAGCCCAATATCGCCCTATCACTTGTCTACCCACACAATACAAGATCCTGACAGCCGTAGTTGCTAGTCTCATGTGGAAACACATTGACACCAATTCGATACTCCCAGATGAACAGAGAGGGTGTACCCCGGGAACACTAGGCTGTAAGGAGCAACTTCTTGTCAATAAGATGATAATGGAGCACGCTCGGCATAATAAGCGCAATATCTCTGTTGCGTATATCGACTTCAAGAAAGCCTATGACAGCGTTTCTCATGTATGGATTATTCGGATGCTGGAGATGTACAAATTTAGCCCAGCTCTTGTCAAGTTCTTGGAGGCAAGCATGCAGCTCTGGAATACGCACATGAGTTTATCATATCAAAATGCACGGGTCTCTACAGAATCTGTCAGGATTCGCCGTGGTATCTTCCAAGGAGACACGCTATCACCCCTCTTGTTTTGCTTAGCTATTAACTGCATTTCAAGAGAGGTGCAGAAGACAGGCGGCGGATATCAAATGCAAATTGGACAGGTCTCAAAGGTCGTTTCTCAACTCCTGTACATGGATGACATTAAATTGTATGCCAAACATCGCAACCAGCTGAAGCCCATGATCAACGTCGCCCAGATCACAGCTTTGGCCATTGGCCTGGAGTTTGGTGTTTCGAAGTGCGCCACGCTTCATGTACACCGGGGAGTACTTGAGTCAAGTGATGCGGAGCCTGTCGAAACACTGTTGGGTATGGCTTTACCCACCCTGCAAGAAGATAACATGTACAAATACCTCGGATTCATTGAATCGGCTGCGCTGCCGCATGGTGAGATAAAGAGCAAGCTTCGTGAGGATTATAGAAAGCGATTAGATGCGATCTTCAAGTCTGGATTAACGGCTGGATATTTAGCAAAGGCAGTAAACACATACGCGGTGCCACTGCTCACCTACAGCTTTGGCATCATCAACTGGCGACCCGTAGAATTGGAGCAGCTGGATATCTTGCTCAGGAAGAAGCTCACCAAGAAGGGATGGCATCACCCTCGGGCTGACAGAGAGAGGGTTCATTTGGTGCGCGCCGAAGGCGGCCGTGGATTCCAAAGTGTGGTAGATCTACATGAACGATCCATCATCCAGATTAATAAATACATCGAGGGCCACCAAGACCACATTGCCATTGCTCTCCTAAAACAGTACCATCATAAAAAAGCAAAATACTCTGTCTCCAGTGATGCTGCGAAATATTTGGCAAAGATTGGTATGGAGGAGTCAGCCACAAAGGAGCAAATACGCCAGGGATACCAGCGGCATCGGGAGGAGACAATCAGAAAGAAGCCTCTGCATGGCCAATTTTGGCTTATGCTGCAGGATGCTGAGCTGGATCGAGGGCTCTCCTTTGCGTGGTTGCGGTCTTCCGCTTTGCGTCCGGCGACAGAGAGTATTGTCATGGCCATACAGGACCAGGCTATCCCAACACGGAACTTACAAGAGATATTTAATCGAGGAACAGGTGTGTCAACGAAAACGAGTTGCAGGATGTGTGGCAGGGACAAGGAAACGGTTTTCCACCTTATTGGAGCGTGTACAGCTTGTGCGGGGAGTCACTATGTCAATCGCCACAACAGGTTAGCAAAATATCTCCACTGGACATTGTGCAGGAAGTATGGTGCATCGGACATTTCGAATAAGTACACAAGTCACCAACTCACCAACGTCGTGTACAGTGCTGAAACGGATGTGTCAATCTACTGGGAAGTGCCAATTCCAACAGCAGCGCCCGTTGGAGCAAACAGACCCGACATTATTATCAAGGGCAAAGATGAAGCGTTCCTTGTGGACGTAAGTGTCCCTCTGGATAGGAACATCCGCCGAAAATCTGTGGAAAAGATACAGAAATATCAAGGCCTGAAGCGTGAGGTGGAGCAGATGTGGCAGGTGCGGGCCAAGATCGTGCCAGTAATTGTGGGGGCATTAGGTGGATTAACCCCCTCGACTGCTGACTTTGTGAGGGAACTGGATGCCGGAGCCAGTGTATCGATCTTGCAAAAGGAGGCGCTCCTTGGCACAGTTGACATCATCAGGTCAATAACTCAGATGAAATAATAATTACACTCTAATAAGTTACATTGGTTTGCGAATGCCCATGGTTCGAACTATTAGTTGAAGCACCTATTTGCAGAAAATAATAATATTATGATCGTAATATTAATCACTTGCCAATAACAAAGACAACAATAATACCATCAGCCCCCATTCACCGGTTTTGACGGTGCTTCACTGATGTTGAATGAGAAGAATTATATTGCTGCCTTCAGTGCTATTGTGTCGCTGAAGGGCTGGATTTTGTTTTCTGATTTAGCTCTCTTGCTATTACTGTACCTGCTTGTGTTAAGTCTCATTCTCGCAGATTAGTTGTATAATAGATTGTACATGCATCATTGTAGATTTGCTGTTCACAGTATTTCTCTCTTTTTTCTTTCTTTTTTCTCAGTCTTCCTTATTACATTTTCTTCACATACAACAGCAGTACTCCCCATGGTCTTAAATGACCCGGGATGCTGCATAATACAAACACAAAACCAATAAAGCCACCCCCATAATAATAATAGGTCCGAGGAGAGAGAAAGAGATTATCCTGTTCCCAAAATTATGATATGAAACCGATGTGAGAGGTGGATTAGTTCCGAAGAGTTTGGAATAGCTAGGTCGAGATTGCCGATCTGATCTGACGTCATTGCCGCCATGACAATTCCACTCCCATCGGATGAGGTTGTGGAGTTTCGAGGAGTTTCGTTTTCTGAAGAGACCAATAAGGCCACCACCTGTTCAGAAAAACGAAACTCCTCGAAAAGTCAAAGAGGGACAATTCGAACGCGCCCTTAGTCCGAGCTTGTATGGTGCTTGTATGGTGTAGTGTAGAGTCGAACAAACCACACAGTTTGGTAGACATGGTACATGGTACATGTACTGCTAGTAATACAGTGCTGGCAACTGACATCCGACCCCTGAGCGGTGCGCTCACATCGCAAAGACCCAACACGGGATGGTAAAACTACGAAACAGAGACCGCTAGAATGTCAGGTGGTCGGATTTCAGTTGTTGCCAGCACTGTAGTTACTAGAAACCCTGGTATTGTCTACATCTGAGCAGCACTCTGCAGCAGTCTTGGTCTCATGACATGAAACTCGCAGTCAGACGCAGAGACTCTATAATAGTATTAGTACTATTAGGGCGCGTTCGAATTGTCTTCATCAACTGTTCAAACAAATTTTATAAAGAGATTACCGTATTTCCCCGTAAGTTAGTTCTCCCCAATGACTTAGTACCCCCCTATAAAAAATACACTTTTTCACTGCCGAGGTTATCACCCCGAAAGACAGTTCCCCCGAAAGATAGTAAGTTCGTACCCGTCCTACATGTAAAGACACCGTACAGTACATACATCATATGCACAGACACTAGAGTTGCGCAGGCTTCCCACTACGTCTCTCTCTCTCTCTATCTCTCTCTCTCTCTCTCTCTCTCTCTCTCTCTCTCTCTATCTATCTATCTCTCTCTCTCTCTCTCTCTCTCTCTCTCTCTCTCTCTCTCTTTCTCTCTCTCTCTCTGTCAGGGACCTACGTAAGCTGAAGCATGACCAACCTATTATTATTATTATTATTATTATTATTTGCATTTGTTTTTTTCTGATCTTCTCTTTGTCATTTCTGTTGCATTCTCAGAAGCTCCCATAAGTCTATCATTCATAGTATACCCCCTTGGCCCGCACAGTCCATGTCGATTCCGAGACCGAAATGGTCGGAGGAGTGCACTGCGCCTGACCAGCACAGCTCTTGTAGCACCTACTACTCCTTTGTTGTCTTTGTCTTTTGTCTTTGTCTCTTTTATTACCCCTATTACTTTGTTGGGATGTGCACATACTGAGTAGTATATAAAAATATATATAAAAAAGTGTCATTTACCCCCGATAAAAAAGTACTCCCCGAAAGATAGTACCACCCCCGAAAGTTAGTACTCATGTGGCTGCTAAGTTCGAAAGTTAGTACGTACTAACTTACGGGGAAATACGGTAGTTGAAGTGTCCCATTTTGGCATTAGAACGGTTTCTATCATTTTAGAGTTTTTCAGTGGAATTGTCATGGCGATGATGACGTCCGATCAGATCGACCATCTCCACGCACTACGTGACGTAGCTATTCCAAACTCTTCGAAACTAATCCACCTCTTCCGTCGGGTGAGGTTGTGGAGTTTCGAGGAGCTTCGTTTTTGTGAAGCGGCCAATACTCAGGGCGCGTTAGAATTGTGCGTTGCTATCATTTTAGAGTTTTTCAGTGGAATTGTCATGGCAATGATGACGTCCATTCAGATCGACCATCTCCACGTACTACGTGACGTAGCTATTCCAAACTCTTCGAAATTAATCCACCTTCCCATCGGATGAGTTTCGAGGAGCTTCGAGGAGCTTCGTTTTTCTGAAGAGGCCAATAAGGCCACCTCTTCAGAAAAACGAAGCTCCTCGAATTGTCACTCTTTGACTTTTCGAGGAGCTTCGTTTTTCTGAAGAGGTGGCCTTACTGGCCCATTCAAAAAAACGAAGCTCCTCGAAACTCCTCGAAACTCATCCGATGGGAAGGCGGATTCATGGATTAGGATTAGTTTCGAAGAGTTTGGAATAGCTACGTCACGTAGTACGTGGAGATGGTCGATCTGATCGGACGTCATCATCGCCATGACAATTCCACTGAAAAACTCTAAAATGGGACACTTCAACTAATCTCTTTATAACATTTGTTAGAACAGTAACTTGATGAAGACAATTCGAACGCGCCCTAAGTAAGGCCACCTCTTCAGAAAAACGAAGTTTTCTAGGGGCTCCCGTAAGAAGACCATAGGTCTGTGGGAAACACCCTAGTAAAATACATAAAATAATAATAATAAGCTCCTCGAAAAGTCAAAGAGTGACCAGGTGACAATTCGAACGCTCTTGCCAAATCTTGGCTCTCAGTCTCGATCTTCTGAGCGGGAGTAACCGTAGGAACGAGGTACGGAACGAAAGCGCGCTACCATGAATGATTGTAGCTCTAGACGTCTAGTACTTTAGTAGTAGTATCTAGTATAGGCTAGAGTAGCTACAGCTGTGACAGTGTGAGTGCAAAGACACGCGTAGACTCTACGCATGATCCAGCTACAAAGCACGATGTAGCTAGCTGTCAACCATGCCATGCCGTGGACCACGGCATGCATGGCATGTTGACGAACACATTATTTTTGGGAAAAATCACACCTTCGCCCGCGCGGCTTCGAATCGAAGCCACCTCCGAACTGCTACATTATAACTACAGTCAGTCAGTAGTCGTGTTCATGACTTGATTGTATCGTACTGTAGCATGCGCAGTTCGGAGGTACTAGGTGACTTCGAAGCCGCGCGGGCGAAGGTGTGATTTTCCCAAAATGTGTTCGTCAAAATGACCCTGACAGTTGACAGAAAATGTACGATTGAGGCTTCTTGCTAGCGAGTGAGTGAGTAAAAAGAACAAAGCGCAGGGTATCAGATCCTCTCCTCGTGCTAATCATTTCACGGCTGAAGTGCTTGCCAATTTTGCAGTTCACTATTGTTGTCTTGACGAAACAGTTTCCCTCCGCATGATAAAATTTAATACTTCCCCGCTGCCAAAATTTAATACTCCTTTCCAGTCTGACAATATTCCTGAGCTAGGCCGTGTGACAGCTCTGAACTCGTTCCTCTTCGCTATTTCAAGTTCCAGGCCAGGTGAGGCAGTAGTAGCGGCAAAAGTGCACCTGGCGTTTCGAATTTTGGCCTTCTCCGTTCTGTTGAGCGAGTTGAGTGGGACGGGCGGGAAAATAGGAGTCGACTGAAAAGCGTGGTTGACGACTCCACAGCTCCGCAGAGGAGAAGCTCGCAGCAGCAGTTCGACCATGGCGGAGTTAGAAGGAGACGAACCAGGTGCGTGACTAGTTTTTCATTCAAGGTTTTCTGGTGCGGTATGCTCTCCTTTGTGGTTCCTTTGTAATTGTGTGCTGGATATCGGCTTGTTTTTTATTTTACTTTTTATCTTCGGCCAGCATGGCTGTATTCCTTTCATCCTGGGGGTGAGACGTGGAGAAGTAGCCGTACTGGGGTGTGAGCCCACCTATCGGTAGGGTGTTGCTCCATGTCAGTGCTGCCCAGCCCAGTTCTGCGGCACGGATAGTATCAATGGGCACAAAGCCGTCGTTGCCGTAGATTCTAGGTGTCGTTCTGTCGTTCTCGACAGCTTGGCAGCATAATAATTATAATAATATTAATTTTTGTTTGTGTTTGCCCCGGAATGGCGTGACAGAGCGGTGTTGTCGTCTGGCTTTTACAAACCCGAAGCGGTATTCCATTGCATAATTATTATTGTACCTCCGTCGACAGCACTGCAGTGTGCCGGACTGGGTGTACTTATCGCTGACCGAATGGGCTGACACTGTCTGCACATAGTGGTTGTAGAAGCCGCAGTATCGTGTGGCGGTGTCATGGTGCGTTCATTGCAACTGAGCTCGTGCTTGAAATAATTGCGCAGTCGAATCTGAATAGTAGCGGGCATCCAAGGGATTCAATAGACCTGGTTAGCATTTTACCGTTCACGCTAAATCCAACGGCACTCGTACCCAACACCCAAAATACCGTCGGTTTGGCATCGTTTCGACGATAGAAAGCTCTGTTTAGCGGGAGAACGGAATGATAATATTCCAACTAGGGCTACGTCACAAGTCGATCGGTGTGCCAGAAACCGAAATGCTAACCATGTCTTGAAAACACACAAAAAACGGTAGAGGCCGACCGTAAAAGTAGTTAGCTTGAACGGTAAAATGCTAACCATATTCTAGCAAGGCCAAAATCTCTCTTTGATTGTACAGATGTCCTCGATTCTCAGTTGCACCCATCACGATGAAGACCTTAGTATACACCGGTGTCACTTGTTCGCTGCAGTGAATGCCACCATCGATCCACAAATCAATGTGTAGTAGTAGTAGTAGATTACATTATTTTACTAGGGGAGTCCCAACAGGCGTTGCCTATTTACTGGGAACCCTAGGTGAATTTTACCATGTTTACATACAGAGTAAGAGACGGGGCCTGACGGCAGTCAGTGGGAAGAGCGTTTCATCTGTCTGCCGCCGTGTGTGCATGTACTAACGCGGAAACCATTCTGTGAATCCCGTATTACCCCATAGCGAGTGACTAGAATGATGGTTTACAATACAGACCTCTACCCTATAAATTGTATCATCGTTAAAGGGGAAGATAAGCCTAAAATCAAATTTTCACCAGTTGTAGTCTTCGGGGTGCTGAGTCGAATGGTCTTGGTCCGAGGAAGCTGAAAGCTCCGTTCCTCCTTTATTTAACTCGGGTGGTGAGCCAATCAAATTATGGTGAAAAAGGAGGACAAAATGTTACGAGTTACGACTAACTGTCCACCAACGTAACCAGATCTTATACAGTCAGCGAGTGCGACAAAATGGCACGAAACTGACAAAGGAGTACTGAGACATTCGGCGACCTGACACCTAGCCGTCATGACCTATACGGCAAAACGTACGTCGTGTGGAACTACTTGTTATTGTACATAACTAGTCCATCATACATGATAGTGGAGTTAGTAGGATGTTGGCGTTTCGGTTTGTCACAATTCGTCTTCGCTTAGCTTCCCCTTCTATGTTTAATACATAAACTTGAGCCTCCCAAGTTGGGTGGCCTGTTGCTTTGCGTCGTGGAGTTGTAGTAAGGCCGGTCTGTCCAATAGTCTTACTAGTTCCGTCATCTAGTAACTTTCGGCATTCTTTGTTGCCGTGATGCGTAGCTCGTGCTCTTCTTCATTGCGCTTTCCTTCCGCTCTTGGACCTTTCCGAACCTGAGCCTTCCAAGTTGGAAGGTTGTTGGTTTGCGCCTCGGAGAAGTGTTGGGAGCTAGGTGTCAGGTCACCGAATTTCTCAGTACTCCTTTGTCAGTTTTGTGCCATTTTTGTCGCGCTCGCTGACTGTATAAGATCTGGTTACGTTGGTGGACAGTTAGCCATATCTCGTAACATTTTGTCCTCCTCCTTTATTCCCAATCGAACTCGCGCACTTCCACCGAAACTGGGTGACTGCGTCCTACTAGACGAGGATTTGTATGCAAAATGTCACTAAAAGCGCCATTTCGTTCTTATAAAAGCACGGACGACCGCGATTGGCCCTAATGTTGTAGTCTTTTGGAAGCTGAGTCGACTGGTGTTGGTCCGAGAATGCAGTGTTCAGCGTTCGGGCCTTACTCCCAATCGAACTTGGTTGAACAAGCGGTCACGTGCTGCGTACACCAGTCACCTGGTCACTGTGCCCGCGGGGTACAACTTACAGCCTGTTTGGGTGCATTCCTGTCACTCGAGTTGAACTCGAGTTAACCCTTTGTGCGAAAGTTGTCGCCTGCTGGCGCGGTGACCAGGTGACTGATGTACGCAGGAGCACGTGATCGCTTGTTCAACCATGTTCAATTGGGAATAAGGCCCAAACGCTTCATCGCAGCATTCTCGGACCAAAACCAGTCGACTCAGCTTCCAAAAACTACAACATATGGACCAATCGCGTTCATCCATGCTTTTATAAGGACGAAATGGCGCCTTTAGTGACATTTTGCATACAAATCCCCATCTAGTAGGGCGCAGTCACCCAGTTTCGGTAGAAGTGCACGATTAGGAACAAAGGAGGAACGGAGAGTCTCAGCTTCCTCGGACCAAGACCATTCGACTCAGCACCTCGAATACAACTGGTGAAAATTTGATTTTAGGCTTAACTCCCCCTTTAATTTGACTTCATTAAAACTGTGAACGGTACCATTCGGCTGTTTCTTCTAAAATACAAAAAAACACCTCCTCCATGCGCTCTAAAGCCGCACACTCCATGATCTGCAGCAGCCCTTTGTTTGAGAGCTGGAAAACCTACGACCACTTTCATCCAAGCATTGGTGGTTCAGTGGTAGAATCCTCGCCTGCCACGCGGGGGGCCCGGGTTCGATTCCCGGCCAATGCATTTTTTTTATCCCCCAGTGGTGTAGTGTGCAGCAATGGCAAACCATAGTTATGGCTGACAACCGAGCTGCAAGCTCAGGTAATAGGCCATTCACACGACATGCAAACTCACTTTTATCGTACCGTTTCCAAGGATATTTACTCGGATACGATAAACTTGGACACGCGCGTGCAACTGATTTTTTATCTCGGCCGAAGCCCTTTTCCTCGCGATTATCTTTGCACGCCAGGAAAAGTGTCGGTTGTTGAAAGTGCGTACTGCAAATGCAGTACTTGAACAAAGGAAAATTCGAAATTTAAAATTTCCCGGCATTTTCAGGAGGTCACTATGGATACATTGACGGTTGCAAAGTTTGCCCAGCACCGTGTGAACTGGATCACGGTTTGCCAGTGTTATCTTGGTCACACACGTGCAAGTGTTTACACGTCGTGTGAATGGCCTATAATACGTTTGTCTTTGCAGTTGTCTTGGCACTCAATACTAGAGAGATTAAGTTTCACGTAAAAATTCCTATAGGCCATTCACGGAGACTCCCTCGATTTAGGCTAAGGCCTGTGGAGAATCCATAAATACAAATACAAACACAAATACATGACGTGTAAACACTTGCACGTGTGTGGCCAGGAAAACACTGGCAAACCGTGATCCAGTTCACACGGTGCTGGGCAAATTTTGCAACCGTCAATGTATCCACAGTGGCCTCCTGAAAATGCCGGGAACTGTTAAATTCTGAATTTTCCTATTTTTCAAGCACTGCATTTGCAGCAGGAAGTCGTATCCACCCAATATACGACTCCCTGATTTGCAGTACGCACTTTCAACAACCGACACTTTTCCTGGCGCGCAAAGATAATCGCGAGCAAAAGGGCCTCGGCGAAGATAAAAAAAATTAGTTGCATGCGTGTGAAGTTTATCGAATCCGTGTAAATATCCTTGGAAACGGTACGATAAAAGTGAGTTTCCACGCCGTGCGAATGGCCTATAATGTCCGTGAACCTTCACGTCAAAAATTCAAAAATCTCAATATTATCTTCCTATCATAACCTGGTTTCCCATCGTTGTGTTGCTTTTGCCCGTAAAAGGATGCTGTACGTGTGGGTTCAAAAAATCACGTAACATTTGACGTGCTTTACATGATTTGACTTTCCCGCACATAGTTTCGTGTTGTGGGTTTTTGGATGTTTCGTTCGGTCATCCCAATCGGATTTGTGTGAGTTTCCATGGTTTTATCCAGTTTGTTGGAAGATGTGATATTTGTGTGAACTAAACCCGAATCTTGCCACGCAAAAATTCATGTCACGTCGCATGTGTAACTTAACCTCTGAAATTTACACGTGACATGAGATATTTTCACAGCGCTTTGAAAAAGGTAGTGGTGTGCACGGGTAGTCGGGTACCCGTGCTACCCGTGAGGACCTCGGGTAGACGGGTAGAGAATAGTACCCGAAGTCGCAGAAGACATCATCAAGTACACTGCACGTGTACAAATTGATGTAGTAACTCCGCATGTCTGCCCAGTGTGTAAGGGAAGGGGTGCTTTGTGGTGTTACCATGAAAACATTACCCGATCGGGTACCCGTGCTACCCGTGGAAAATTATCCGAACCCGATACCCGAAGAAAATGCTACCTGACTCAGCACTAGAAAAAGGCAAAAAACATCATACTTTAACCTCTCTGATAGAGAAGTTCCGCACTCGTAAAGTTGAGCAACTTACATTAGTGGGCGGGAAAAAACCCGTGAATTCGGGAGTTTGCACTCCACTTACGGAAAGTTGTCTACGTAGAGTACGTAGGTAGGGCTCTGATAACGTAGGTGCTCCGTAAGTGGATTGGGGTACAAATTTAATTTAATGAATCTCTACCCTGGTCGACCCGGTCGTACACTGCCGCGTTCCGAGTTGCCACGGGCAGCTACGTGATTTGAAAACTCGTATGGCGGAACACAGATCCGTACGCAGTGTGCGTACGACCTTCCGTAGCTCGACAATGTTTTTTTGCTGACGTAAATGCGCTTTGCAGAACCTCTCGAAATATCTGTGCCGGGCACGCAGAGACAGGCAGCCATACTACTGGCATCCCGGCCCGTACGCGCTGTACGCAAGCATGTATGCAGGCAGGAAACACCATAGGCAAGGCTACCCCATGACTTCACATGGCTTTGCCAGTTGTGTGGATTCGCCAGTTATCTGGCACTGGTCTTGGATCTGTTTCATTCAGATCTTGTCTTCAATCGGTTGCTATAAGAGAGGATCTGCAGGCATCCAATGCATTTGCAGATCTCCGTGCTCATCTTGCGACGGGCGTATACCGTAGTCCGTGTATACGCCCACCCTCCGTGTACACGCCCAGTCAGGGGAAGTCAACACTGTTGTTTTAAAATAGCGCCCATGCCCATGTATACGCCCAGGTATGCCGGAAACACCAGTACATGTACAGGTACTGATACCCAATACTTACGGCTATCCCTATTCCAAGTATACGTCCGGTTCCAAAATAACGCCCGTGCCCTTGTATACGCCCAGGAAATCGAGGCTGCTATTCTATACGCCCGGGAAATCGAGGCTGCTATTCTATACGCCCGGGAAATCGAGGCTGCTATTCTATACGCCCGGGAAATCGAGGCTGCTATTCTATACGCCCGGGAAATCGAGGCTGCTATTCTATACGCCCGGGGGCCTATACACGGGCTTTAACGGTATTGTACTACATAGCGTGTTTGATGTGTGTGTGTGATGTGTGCGTGCATGTGTGCTGAGTGTATGTGTATGATTTTATGTGACTTCATCTATGTGTGGGTGTGGGTGTGGGTGTGTGTATGTGTGCTTGTATGTGAATTAGTTTGTGTGTGTGTGTGTGTGTGTGTGTGTGTGTGTGTGTGTGTGTGTGTGTGCGTGCGTGCGCGCGCGTGTGTGTGTTTATGAGATTGATTCTTTGTGCATGCTTGTATGTTCGTGTGCCTCCATTACATCGCCGTCCTTCTGTAGAAATACCTGCAACAGATGCGTACTCACTAGAACTGAAGAAGAAGATACTCGGAGCGTTTGAGGTGTTTGATCATGACGCAAACGACACGGTAGATGTCAGGTATGCTTTACAAACATGCTGTATGTATGTGCCAGTATTACAGTGGATGTCAAGTGTGATTTGCATGTCTATGTGTGCTGGTCAGTGTCACTGTGAATGTCAGGCATGGTGTGTGCTGCGCCTGTGGACGTGTTTGTATGTGCGCGACACCGCTGAAATCGGATATGCTTAAATTGTGTACGTGTATGCGTATGTGCTCTCACGTGAAAAGAATCTTGGTGACAAGTGTGATCCGTGACTCCTGAATACAGCAGAGCCGGTTCTTGCACGCGACCCAATATCAATAGCACTGCCAGCGCCAAGTAGCTCCCCCCCCCCCCCCCCCCCCCTCACCACCACCACCACCACCACAGAGGTATTAACACGGTGGTTTAGCATGACGAATTTCGCGTTTGAGTTTGCGAACATTTTTCGGTTCGCGAACTGGATTGCGAACTTTCACAATTTCGTTCGCAAAAGTAGTTGAAACCCGAATCGCGGATTCTCAGGACAGTCACATGTTCACTACGCTGTACTGTCTGTACACAATGTACGACGTGTCAATGTCATGCATGTGCGAATTCTGCTTGCTATTCCTTCTCATAACGCGAATTCCGTCACTGAGTTCGACTTTCCTTGGAGTGCGAACGCGAATTTCGTCTTGCTAACCCTCCGTACTATCTTCATGAGCTTTTGGGATATGCAATGCCACCACTCTGGAATGCTGTGTGAGATTCTGTTGTGCACTCACTTACTGCTCTCGGTTTGTTCTGCTGCTGCTGCTGCCGCTGCCCTGTTGTTGTTAGAGAGGTGGGCACCATCATACGGTCACTTGGACTATGCCCGAGCGAGGGAGAGCTCAGCGACATGATACGAATGGTCAGTAATGCTGATGGCTCAACTCGGATAGTGAGCCAATTTAATAATGGTACAAAAAGGAGAAGGACAGAATGTTACAAGTTATGACTAACTGCCCACCAACGTAACCAGATCATATAAATTCAGCGAGCGCGACAAAATGGAATGAAACTGACAAGAAGTACTGAGACATTCAACGACCTGACACCTAGCTCCAACACTTCTCTGAGACGCGAACGAACCACCTTCCAACTTGACGGCTCAGGTTAAGAAAGGTCCAAGAGGGGAAGGAAAGCGCAACGAAGAAGAGCACGGGCTTTGTCCCACGACAAAGAAGAATGTTGAATGTCTCAGTACTCCTTGTTAGTTTTGTGCCATTTTGTCGCACTCGTTGACTGGTGCTAGTCTTGATCTCTTTCATTCAGACTCCAATCTGCTATCGTTGCTGTGAGAGAAAATCTCCCGGTGCACATCCAGTGCATTTGCAGATTTGTGTGCTTCTCTTGCGACGGGCGCATACATAGTACATGGTGCATGCGTGCGTCCCGCCTCGCGGATTAACTAGAAAACATTCTGCATCCAAAGTGCACAAAATAACTTTGTGTGGCTTTGCAATGCAAACAGGTGATAGAAGTTGGAGCCACTGCATCTTTCTAGCTCAGTTTTGCATTTCTACTGTTTTGCAGATGGAGGAGGATGAACCAACAGGCTATGTACGCTTTGTCAAGTTTGAACCTGTCGCTTTGCAGGCACTGGTGGAAAGACGGTGAGTTCTGAACATCCCTGCCATGGCCATAGAGAACCAACTGATGTCGAAAGCATTTGTTGGGAATAAAGTGCTGACGGATGCCGAAAAGCGGCTAGGCTAGAATTTCTCCAAGCACAGCATACCAATGTATACTCAGTGACTCAACTGTGCACAGACTGTAATACGTGAAAATAAGAACAGCCTACAGTCCATTCATTGGAAACTGGCACCCTGACTTTTTGGTGTCTCCTGCACATAGTTGTAGATATCGTGAAAACAACAGTACATCCTGCATTGTGTGACCTGTGCAATTACTCCTAGCCACATTTGAGGCCAGAAAAGTCCAAGAACAGGGAAATAGAAATTCAGCCAGGTTTTACAAAATTAGGACAGGTATGGCAAAATGTATGGAGAAGCAGGTCCAAAACCCAGATTTTTTAGATTTAAAGTGGGTTTTTGATCCTCGATTCCGCCTAAATCAGACTTTCAAAAGCCAGCGGGACAGTTTCCGATGAATGGACTGTAGGCTAGGCGGCTGACCCAACAGTTTCTCGGCGACCGACAGTACCACAGGATTGAACCGCTCGGGTCGGGTAGGGTGCCCATCCGCATTCTTTGCCCTCTCCGCTTCCGCTTTGCACCGCAGACCAAACACGTATCTCTTAACTCCCGCGTCGGCCTGGGCAATGGCTTCCCTTGTTTCTCGTTAGCCTGGGGTGACTGCCATCCCACACTCCATCACTCACCTCGCGACATCTGGTACCTTGTCCTCCACTGACTCCTCGATAATGACTCTCTTATAGGAGATGCGTGTGTTCACCTTATTGGCCTCGCTCGTTTCTCATTTCTTTTGTTCATTTGGCCTATGCGAAGACGAGCCAAGCTTGCTTGGTGCTGTCAACGCGAACAAGCATAATACTATAGGAGATTCACACGACGGGCAAATCCACGTTTACAGGAAAATCACCATGGAGATTTTCCTGCACACGACCAAAATTTGCCAGCGGGGATCCAAAGTTTCCAGGAGTATGATGCCCGCGGATGCACCCATCTACGCGCACTTTCACAGCGATGAGCCAGAGAGGTCATGCTATTGTATAGGAGTATAGTAGTTTTGAACTACGTTGGTTCGGCCCTTTGCCGTTGGGTACGGGTTTAATGCGAAAGCTACTCATTCCATGTGACTACCGTATCACCACAGTATCACTGTAGACTCACTGTAGACTCACTGTATACTCACTGTATACTCGCGGGAGCTCGGCTGCCACCCGTTGTCGTGTGAACTGCGGACTCGCGTTTCACCTTCTGCGAGCATCTGACAAACGTGGATTTTACTGGCATGTGAATCGCCTATAACATCTCTGTCTACATCATATTCCTGGGTAGCTGGGTCTTGCTTTGCTCCTAACTCTTTCTCGCTTAGCGAATAGAACTGTTTTCTCATGTCATCCTCATACATGCACATCCTCGTTGTGTTGCTGTGGCACATCACCCACGTCGCCTAACTTGATGACATCGCTCTGCAGACCTCCCATTGCAGGAAGGATCTGCAACGCTCCAGGTGTTGAATCCCCGCAAACTTGTCCAAAATTACTTGGCTCAGGACAGTTTGCTGAAACCTCTCCTCCTGCTTGGCAACTTACACACAGAACAACCTTGTGGCCTTGGAGCAGTTGCTGAAGAATCTTGGAATGATCCCATTTCGGTGACATGCTGTATGGAAACTCGCGAACACATCACATTTTACTCTCCCAGGGGAGAGAGAGTATGAGCTGGACCTACGGGATAAACTGTTCGTATTGCCCACAAACTCCAACGCAGCCACTTACACATGTATGAAGCCTCACTCCAACACTCAAATAACGGTGTCTTCGCTGCCAATCTAATTTAACTTCCCTTGGAGGTTACATTGTTTTTCTTCGAGAAAAGGTTGATTTGAGACTTGCAGCGATTTTTGGATCGGGCTGCTTGAGTTCTTCTTGAACTTCTTGCTTGATGTGATTTTTACTAGAATTGTAGTTGAAGTGGTGTCAAGTGTCGACTCCAGTGTTCCTCGGTCTTGTTGCGATGGCTGTGAACGCCAGAGCTGCTGACAGAGCACTCGCAGAGGTCATTCTGTACAGCTCGAGCCTTGGCTGACGTAGCCGCTGAAGTTCAGAGTGAGAACGAGACGTTCTTTATTTCCGACATTGTCGACAGCAAGGCGGGATCACAACCGTCATCGCCCGCTGCGAAGCGGCTCAAGCTGGCTAATGGCTGTTCAAAGCCGGAAGATGAAGAGTCGTGCTCTGAGATAATATTTGAGTCTGAGGCTTGTGATGTCAGCGATATCGTGTCTTCAGCTGAGGGGGAAGTAGCTGAAGATGAGATTGCTGAGCAACTCCACGCTGGATGCAGCTGCGAAGGTGCCAATTAATTTTTCAGCACTGTTCAACTATTTATTATTTTAACTGCGTTCTGCACTATTTCAAAAGTATTCGAGCTGCCCATCCACCTTAGAAATTCGAATGCTGAATATTCATTGTACCCAGACATATAAATACATAAAAATAAATAAATAAATTTCACGGTTCGCGTGAGACTCGGCTAGAAGCCGAGTTTTCCGCATCCGCCGTGGGAACGCCACCACCCTCTAGGATCAAAGGCGCAGATGCAGCGCCTAAACGGTGGGAGGAGAGTAGATCAGACCCACCACCAAGTGGTCAAAGACCGAAATCCCATTAGCTGCATCCATGTTACCCTCGTGCCAGGCCACGAGTTCCCAATTAACTGTGGGTCGCAGCACGGCTGGAAAAATTCCTTCCGCTTCCAAGCAGGATTTGAACCTGGTACCCTCTGTTTCTCAATCATGGTCTAGACCATCCCACTATGCCTGCCTGCCTGACATAATACATACATTGCACCAATTTGGAGTGCACCTTGTACATTGGTGTAGTAGACACGGTTTGAATCGGAATATTGGACTTTTCCTGGCTGAGAGCCTTCAATAGATTAGATGTGTTTCAACAAATTTCTGACGAAACTGATGAATTTTGACAATGTTGACCCTAAACTGAGGGCTGTTTTCGCTAGTTGAGGCCCGTACATCATAATTATTCCACCAAATTTTCGGGCCTGGCCCATCATCTGGGTTAACAAGTACACACATGCCTCGCTTGTCCGGGCGGTCCGGGAACGGGCACTGCCCGCAACTCCGAATCACGTACACTTTGATAGGGAAAGGCCATAGATATGGCATGTGACGTCGCTATTTCCACAAAAAGTGACAAAAGAGTAGTAATATTTCCACTGAAACTCGCCCAAAGGGTGCCCGGTAGACCGAAGTGCCCGTAACTATGGGGTACGGATAACCCAGGTATGAGTGCAAATAACCAAGATCTACGGGCACGGGCACTTAATTGGCATTGTTAAGTCTACAAATTTTCGGTGCATTTAAATTTCGGCCTCCCAGGGCTAAAACACATTTTGGCCGCATTAAAATTTCCGCCTGTACTGCTGCCGCCTGTATGTGTTCCACCCAATATGATAATTTGTGCCAAAAAAAACTATTGATCTGTGGATCTGAGAATTTGCTTCTTCTTTCCAAGTATTGCTGTGTTCCATGTGTTGTGCTTCAGATACCGCCCAGTTGATGAAGAAACATTACTCAAGGCATTCGAGGTGAGTTTCAAGTCATTGCCCCCCCCCCCCCCCCCCCCTCTCTTCCGCTTTGCATCTGTGCCTTAATTCTTAAGGGTGATGGCCTTCCTATGCATGCAGAAAACTTGGTCCCATCGTGTCTCAGGAGCACTTCAAAATTGAAATATTTGTGTCGTTTCTGATGAATGAGGGACCTACTGTAAAGCCTCCTAGGAAGCCATGTTTGTTGTGCAAGCAGATGTGAAGGTGGGTCGGCTGGTAGTGAAATCAAACCCTTACTACGGCCCAGTTCGCGATAGGCGTGCAAAAATGTGCTTTCGGTGTGGTATTCTAGTAGTTGGTGATGCGAGCACACAGGCCCTATCTTCTTTGGCGTTCGCCTTTTTTCACGGGTAGAGTAATGGCAGGGGCAGATATTGGAGAGGGGGTGGATCAAATGTGCTGCTATGCACATACAAGCAGTATCTATCCCGTATCTTCCCCTCACAACCACTGGTTGTCAGAATTCTGCCAGTCAATCCTCGGTAGTATAGTGGTAAGTATCTCCGCCTGTCACGCGGAAGACCCGGGTTCGATTCCCGGCCGGGGAGGACATTTCTTTTTTTCTTCAGCTTGCCACACCTGAGGCTGTTATTTTTTTATGACGTCACTTGAAAATGTGTAGCTAAGGTCTAAAGCCTAGTTCACATTCGACGCAACGCCGACGGTACGGGACGTAAGGGCTTGTCGGGAGGGCTGGGGTGAGCTGTAAAATCCTGTACGATTCGTACGACACGACATGCAGCAGTCGTTGCGACGTTCAACGTCGAACGGCGCGAGTCATAAGGCACGGTCCGTGACGGGGTGACTTTCGGACCTATTTTCTCGTTTTTCGGGACTTCTTTTCAATTATATCTCCTTGAAAGAAGCGGAACCAAGTTCATAATACCAGTTTTTCATGAAGACCAACAATTAGCCCTGAAAGTTGTGGCATTCAAATAATAGCTCCAGGAAATGATAGAATAGTTCGTCTGTCACGCTTCTGAACTATCCCTAAATACAATAAGTGACACGAGATCTTATGTTGCTAAAATTCAACTCCAGTCGTGCTAGCCATTCTGTGAGTTATCATGGGAAGCGCAGTGTTCGAAATGCTAAAAATTTCCAAGTACGAATCGGGAGCAGTCGGCGCACGACGCCGTCTCCTGTTCACACTCGAATTGCAGCCGTTTTGTACGCTTGCGTCCCCGTCTACGCCCGTCTACGGTATGAAAAGTTGGATCGATCCAACTCTTCCCGTCGCTTCCCGATATGTACGGTAGTACGGTTGCGTTCCCGTTGCTGGTGTTCACACTGGACGCCGTCAGACCGTCCCGTCGCTTCCCGTCGATCCTTACGTCGCGTCCCGTCGCGCCCCGTCGAATGTGAACTAGGCTTAAGAGGTGACAGACAGAAGTCGCGTACCTTTTGGTGTTTCCCATGTTCATCACATCACTTTGATCTGGGGTGGGTCATCGCGTGTGTGACCGTCAGCAGGCTCTTACATTGTGTGTGTGTGTGTGTGTGTGTGTGTATGTTTGCAGGGGCGGATCCAGGAGGGGTTCCAGCCTAAATATCGTAAATGTACTGCTGGCAACCATATGCGTGTCCATGTACATGTATCAGCTATTCAGTTTTGACGATACTGGAACCCCCCCCCCCCCCCCCTGTAGAGATCGCTGGATCCGCCGCTGGTTTGCGTGCATGCACGTGTGTATAATTATGTTGCTGTGTGTATTGTGCGGTGCGTGTTGTGCGGTGTGTGTGTGTGTGTGTGTGTGTGTGTGTGTGTGTGTGTTGCACTGTGTGTGTTGCACTGTGTGTGTGTGTGTGTGTGTGTGTGTGTGTGTGTGTGTGTGTGTGTGTGTGTGTGTGTGTGTGTGTGTGTGTGTGTGTGTGTGTGTGTGTGTGTGTGTGTGTGTGTGTGTGTGTGTGTGTGTGTGTGTGTGTGTGTGTGTGTGTGTGTGTGTGTGTGTGTGTGTGTGTGTGTGTGTGTGTGTGTGTGTGTGTGTGTGTGTGTGTGTGTGTGTGTGTGTGTGTGTGTGTGTGTGTGTGTGTGTGTGTGTGTGTGTGTGTGTGTGTGTGTGTGTGTGTGTGTGTGTGTGTGTGTGTGTGTGTGTGTGTGTGTGTGTGTGTGTGTGTGTGTGTGTGTGTGTGTGTGTGTGTGTGTGTGTGTGTGTGTGTGTGTATGGTAATTCACACAACCACAGGTGCTGGACACAGCCAAGAACGATTGCTTGACGGTGGAGCAACTCACCAAAGTCATGTGTGAGAATGGTAAGTTTGTACGAAAGCTCCTTGTTCGGGCAGACCTGAAGAGGCAATCCCCAGTCATATCGATGCAGTTGCAAGCATGATTGATTCAGCGGTGACAGATAAAGTTGCAAGCACGATTGATGTCTGTAATGGGAAGTCTCACATTGCGTAATCATGGCAGGGGCTTCGGAAGTTGTTTCAGGGTAGTTCGGTCAACAATCTGAAATGCGATTTACTGCTCGGGGGGGGGGGGGGGGGGGGGGCTCGGCTAAAAATATTCGAAGTTTAGAGTCCAGGTCAATGCATTAATTGATTCACGGGTTTGTAGCATTCGCTGTGTTTGTCGAGGCCGCTAAAAATACCTCGCCTGCAATAGGAGCAAGCATAGGCTCAACCGCCACATATCTGTGGTGATTGTGATTGTGGCCATTCTCCTGATGCGAAAGTGGGATGCGTCGTTTGCATGGTGGTGTGACTGATATTTTTTTCGTGATGGCCGAGTTAGTTGGTTAAAAATTTCTCTTTTTCATTATGCTATGGTGCTGCTCAATGGAATCCAATCATGTGGCCGGTGTTTCCACCGAGTCTGTCTTGAGATGTTGTAATAAATATTATAATATGTGAGTCAATGCCATGCCGGTCCTATGCAGCCCCACACCTGCAAACACTGGTTGGTGCACTGCTGTGCGCAAACGAGACTCGCACGACCAGATTTCGTTGAGGAGTGCTGTGGTCTGAAATGGTAAGGCGTGCCCTAACCGGACGCCCTTGGTGCAGCGAAGACTGTCCTCACGTTTGGACGCCCTTGGTGCAGCGGAGACTGTCCTCGTATGACATGATTCCGCCTGATCCAGGGATGCACGTTCGATCCACGGCACTTTGGTGCATGAAAAGTTGTCTGGTCAGATTCTGCTTGGTACCGGGTCGGGCAAACACAGGTTGTACTGTTTATGGTCATAAGGCCACACCAAGTTATTTCTATGTTTCGCGTCACCGCGCGCGTACCTTTTCGAATCCTTGACAAGAAAAAAAAAGAACCGAGACGAGTCAATCGATGGCTGTTCTGGCCAGCATTCTGTAGCCAGTATGGCACATCAGAGATTATCAGCTTCTCGATAATTTTGCCTTTCAGGCGAGGGTATGTAGAAGGTGAGAGCGATGAAAATTTCTACTCAAGTACATTTCTAAGCCGTACTGTAGGCCAGTGTTGGGCCCGCTCACCAAGCGCAGCGAGCTGAGATTCCAGGTACGTGTCAAGGACTTCGAGATTTACCACGATATGGAGCGGAATTCCACTCCACTCAGGTCAAAGTGCAGAAGGAGCCACCCGTGAAATCGGTTATTGTATCGCTCCTGCCCAGTCTGCCAGCTGTGCTGTGGCGACTTGTTGTCATTTTGGATATAAGTGACAGTTTAGGAGTACTATTCTGTGTGTAACATGGCTCAGTACACATAGAATGGAGTTTTGTTTTTTCCCCTTTTTTTTCCCGCCCGCCCGCTTGCCTTTTCCAGAAAATGTCCAACGCGAAACATAGAATTAACTTGGTGTGGCCTAAGGACTGCTTGCATACACTACTCATCATGTGCAGCAGCCGTATGAACAACTTACTTACAGTAGTCGCGCGCCGAAGAACGTGGAGCCCAAGAACGTCCAGCCTAAAATTCTAAGAACGCCACAGCCTAAAGCTAAGAACGGCGGTGTTGGTTTTCTGGCAGCTTGTCAGATACATATGATCCAGTACGGATTGTTTCTAAGAGCGTGCTATAAGAACGCAGCCATATTGCTGAAAAATAAGAACGTCCCAGTCTAACCCCTTGGAAACAACGTGCGCGCGACTCTACTGTACTGTTACTGGTGTGGACACAGAAACCGGGTGAGCAGTCAAACGGCCTAGGGGCGCTGGCCTTGCAGCCATGAACACTACTAGGTCTTGTCCATGTGTGCAGTGTGTAGGTGAACTGTAGTAGGGGCTCTGGCCAAGGTCATTCCTGAGTCCACCCAATTCCATTGTCCATAACAGTACAATGTCATGTACCCAGCTATGCAAAGAAGAGCAAACCCCGTTTCAATTCAGGAGTGCATTCTGAAATCACTATGACATTGCATCCGTCTTCCCTGGCTGTGCCACTGTGGATGTGTGCGTGTGCGTGCGTGTGTGTATGCATGCATGTGTGTGTATCTGCGTGTGCATGGTACATGTACATGGGAATGTGCTGTGTCCGTACAGGGGAGAACTTCTCCAAAGAGGAGATGGATGAGATGCTGAGTGCGGCTGTGGACCCAGACAAGAACAACATCCAGTACCGCGAGTACGTTTCTCTAATGGTGGTCGATGAGAACAACTGACCAACTAAGCATACTGGTAGTCTAGAGATGCCAAGCGCAGCCGTGAGCAGGAGACGACAACGACACAACGGCCGCCGTGTGCATAGTGCACGTTGTCAACAACTCCTACTGCATGCTGCAAGAAACCTCTAATCGGACTAGCATCTTACTCCAGTGTCTACTGGCGAGAATTGAGCAGACTGATGGTGTGACCACCATCACTGCATTTCTGTCAGTCTCAGTCCGTCAGACACCACCAGTATTGGTAGAACAGTAGCACACCGGACGGTGTTGATTGTAACCAGTTAGTAGCTAGTCAATCAGTAGAGTATGACTGTGCAGAGTGGATTGAACACAATAGGCAAGTACAATAGGCAAACTAGTATCCACTGCAACAGCCGTCGTCTAACAAGCTGACTCTGAACTCGCACAGCTCGAGTGCAAAGAAAAAAACTACATGCATGTATTACTACTATCAGAAAAGACAATAAGCTAAAAAAAAACTAAACTGAACTAAACAAAGTGATCAAACGCGTCTTGTCACAGAATTGCATTCCTCATTTTTATACTGTATATTATTTTCCTTATATGTGGTTAATAATAGTCATTTCATGGATAAAAACCCAAGTTAAACATAGCCTTTTATTTTATAATTTCTTGATTAATTCTTCAGCTTCTTGTCGCTTATCGTCTTTCTTCATACCGATGAAATCTGCAAAAAGCGGGAAGGTAAATAGAGCTAATCCGTGTTAAATGCAACCAGGAACAAACTTTGCACCACGTCGACTTTTCGATCAATTTTATTTACAATGCCTGCCTGCTCCTTGGGCCCCTAGGCCCCCCCCCCCCTAAGTTCCATTTTTGGCACCCAAAATTCATACAGCCTCTCTCTATATTGGCACCCAGGATTCATACAGTCCCCCCCCCCTATTTCGGCACCCAGGATGCATACAGCCCAGCCCCTCTATTTTGGCACCCAGGATTTATACAGCAGCCAGCCTCTTCCACTCATTCCTACTTGCACAGTATTCAGCACACCTTGATGATACCAGCAGCTTGGATTCATCACGGCTGCATGGCCAGCGCCCTGGGCCGCTTGACCTCCGACCGGATTTTCATGTCCACAGCAGTAATAGTAGGACTCCCTGGAGTTGGCACATGCCCTGGCTTCACAGCCCTGGATTTGACACATGCACTGGCCTTGTCCCTGCAGGGAATCGCGATTCCACGGATGCAACAAATTTCGCGATTTTGGCCCAAACCCGCGTTTTTCTGCATAATCCGCGATTTCCCGCGTTTTTTGTTGTTTTCTGCACTTTTTCAAACATTCTTCTGTACTTTTCCCGCAGTGCTTTCCATGATCATGTTGGTTTTTTGCATAGACTCGACTCTTGCTACTCCCAAGAGAGTGGAGTAGATCAGGGAGTCATCAAATACCATATTTGACGACTTCCTGGAGCACATCTACTGCCCAAATAGTGATTCTACAGATGCAACAAATTTCGTGATTTGGCCCAAATCCGCATTTTTCTGCAAATCATTCCGCGAATTCCTGGCAAGTTCCGCATCTTTCCGCACTTTCCCCCGCATTTTTCATTGTTTTCTGCCGCAATTTCTTGCGCAAGTTTTCGAGACTTTTTCCGCAATTTCCCGCAGGGACAGACTGGCTTCACAGCCCTGGATTTGGCACATGCACTGGCTTCACAGCCCTGGATTTGGCACATGCACTGGCTTCACAGCCCTGGATTTGGCACATGCTCTGGCTTCAATTCACAGCTCTGCATTTGTGAGGCTGGCTGCACAGCCCTGGATTTGAGATCCTGGCTTCACAACCCTGGATTTGACACCCTGCTGTCAGAGCCCTGGATTTGACACCCCCGGCTTCACAGCCTTGGCATGGCTGGACCTAAGACGTAGTAAGAGCCCAAGCTCTGAACCAGTGCACACACTGGCTTCAGCGCTTCTATTCAATTATAAATGTGCAGTGCGATTAGCCACAGTACTGCTACAGTACCGGGTTCAAAAGTCTCCTTTTTTTAAAACGATGGGTCAAATAATTATGTTATTCATAATTATGGTGGTAAACACGCACCTGGCAATATAAAGTCTCTTTTTTTTACCCCCCCCCCCCCCCATGACCCTGGATCCGTATTGCATTGACTACCTAACTAACACATGGTACTGTCATGGTACTGTGAAAACTGAAAGTCTAGTTTTGAAAATCCACACTAGCACCCGGCTACCAGAAAACAATAGTGTTCAACTGTACTTTGGTACTAAATAGTGGTTGCGACTTCGGCGATGATTTTCTAGGAATGGGTTTGCCGAAACACTGGGTATTGAGCAGGGAGTGGTGCTTTCTTGCAGGTTTGCCGAGTCGAAGGTTCGATGGACTCCTCGTGTGCTCTGGATGGGCAGTCGTGAGTCAGTCAAGCGTCAAGTCAAGTCGGCGGAATAGCGCGAGCTCCAGTGTGAGAGCAAAGCCATTCCTAAAAACATGTACTCTGGTACTTACTGAGAATCTGTCTGTTCAGGTGTCAGACGGCATGCTGGCGGCAAGTACTCTGCGACAGTCTACAAGCAGAAGAGAATGGGAGAGAGATTCGAACGTAAATCACAACGGGAGAGATTGGAACATCATTTCAAAACTAAGAAAACATTTTTAAATGAGATGGCAAAAAAAATGAGATGGCAAAAAAATGAGATGGCAAAAAAAATGAGATGGCAAAAAAAATGAGATGGCAAGGATCTACTGTAAAGCAGAAATTTTCGGTGGTGTTTTATTTTCGGTAACTTCGGTGCCGACAATTTTTACCGAAAACAAACGCACCGAAAATTTCGGTACTACCGATATTGTATACATGTAGTACAAGTACACTTACCTGGAAAATGGGTTTTAACGAAAATTTCCCTCTGCCGAACCGCCGATTTTGGTGAATACCGAAAATATTACACCACCGAAAATTTCTGCTTTTACAGTACTCTTGGCACAGCTGATCATGACACACAGGCACAAACGAAACCATAGCAACGGTGCTGTAGCCGAGAGGATATTATTATTATTACTATTACTCTCGTCTCTGTCCCGAATGGGACGCACGACGGCAGAATTGACTGTGAGCATGTGTGTGTGTGTGTGTGAGTGGGAAAACAAAATGAGAAAAAGAACAAAAAGCCTAGAGGCTAGCTAGACTGTAAACTGTGACAGCATACACGGCTGTTAGCTGCACTTGGATCGCGGCAACTTAGTTTTCTGCATGTGAACCATGAAAAATCAATGCATGCTCATGCATGTTCATGCATAACCAGTCAGCTGGCCTGCTCGCCCACGCATTTGACAGGTAACAATTCCATCAAATTTGAGATATCGCTTCGTTCTAAGTCTCAAAACAGTTCTAAAGTCACCAAACCACGCTGGTAATCGATGGCTATTCAATGTTAACATCTTCAGGAAGACTTCAGCCGTTTCCCGAGAGTTTGGGCATCGTTGCCGCTATTTTTCACGGTGTTCTTCTTCCTCCTGTCTGGAGCTGCAATTGCATCCTGGAATTATTTGAAAGGTATTTCGTGCGGGCTGTGGGGGGGGGGGGGGGGTTCCAACAGGCATAAACTGACATCGCTATAGGATAACTGGTAACTTTCACCCTTCAAGGAGGTAGAGCAATGAGAATTTTTTTGTGGCGGTCGTCCAATTTTTGTGGCGGTCGTGGCTGTATTTGTGCACTTCCAAGGCTTTCATTCTGCCTGATACTACTCTCTACTGTATGGGAATCGTTGTTTAGGCACATGTAGCTGTCTTATTTGGTAGATCTGCTGTTTTCAATCACTTGGGACACTTTGTCTAGCCTATTTTAGTATTTGTCTTTCGTTCGTGCCATCTATCAGTTTTGTGGGTTGCCCTGGCCTGTATTTGTGAAGTTCTCGAGTAAAGACCCTAATTCTTGACTGGAGTCACGACTTGAATTGTATTTGCTGGGCGAGCCCTTGTTCACGCAGTTGTCCTTATCGTAATAGTCAATATCTGCTTGCTGGGCGGACTAGCGGCTAGAATAGGCAGGGGCGTCACAGGGTGGCTGGGAGTGGTACGACCGGGGGTGTCCCCCGGAGAAAAAAATAAGGATTTTTCGGCTAACAGGCCACCTTTTAGCGCTCTACAGCCGCAAAGGAGGGTTCCCCTAGCACTTATTCGACAACCCCACTCCAGCTCCAAAAACATACTTCTCATGGATTTTTGGTATTTTCTGTACATCGTAGGTAGCCAAGCAAGGCAAATGGAACCCATTCAATGATTCAGGGCCATTGCCCTCGAAAAAATAGCAAAATTCGAAGTACAAGCGTGCTGCGCGGTCTAGCGCCAGCGGCTATGCAAAAACGTATGTCGTGTCCTGCAAAAGTCTGCCGCGTCGCGTACACTATGTACACGTCCGGCCTGGGCAGTCGCGAAGTAATTATTTTAGTTGTTTTCAGAGAGAGAAGAAGATCCTTTGTTGATCGGTGGGATTGAAAGATCTGCCAGTGGACCGGAGAGCTACAACAATGGAAGCAGAAGAAAGCGCTTGCGGAATCTTCTCTGTCTTCGTGGCAACAGGACTTTAGTTTGCGAGAGACTTTCGTCCTGTCGTCGCGGACGAAATTCTTGTTGCTGCTACCAGAAAACTCGGGGAACGAAACGATCGTAAATCGTTATAATATAGGTGAAGCGGGTCGTGTCGGTGAACAGCTGCAGAATATTCTGCTGCCGTGGAGCAGCAGTCCAAACACTTTTCAGCTTCGGAGAATGAAGCGCTTCCCTTTTCCGTTGACAAGCGCTGCGTTCGCGGGTGTAATGCATTTTCGAATCCGCTTGCAGTAGATCGTCAGGAGCCAGAGGTACTAGGTAGGTGTCGTTGTGGAAAGAATATAATTATTATGTTGTAGCTGACAAGTGACATACATGTAGTGTCTCTTGACGTGCTGATCGCCATTGTAACATGGTAGATCTTGGAAAATTTTAGTTCTGGACCCAGTGATCGCCGCCAGCTCAGCTCTGTTTCCGTCAAGTTTGCAGTGAATGCGTCCGTGAGGAATCCATCGTCTGGTTATCTCTAACCGTGACTCCAACCGCCTATCGTAATGGATAGCCGCCTGGAGTCTTGGGCGTAGCTGCTAGTGCTAGGCATCAAGTCTGTATGCTCCTTGCAATGAAAGTAACAGTTGCGATGTTTTGTACAAGTCCGAAGATCCTTGAATTTTTTTATTGCTTTTTCGGATGAATTGGGTGGACCATCCTGGACGAAAAGTGGTACGACCATGGTCGTAGTGGTCGTACCGTGTGTGACGCCCCTGATAGGGATGACCAAATGGTCCAAGTGTGTACTAGTACACGATTATTGTTTTCATCATCGTGAAATGAGCGTTGTGGAATTGTAGTCGTCTGCCTTTGGCACTGAGGACACGAGGAGAGTTGATTGTTACTTCTGCTCAGCAACGAAGCGGTCGTCAGCTTTCTTTGTTCTAATTATTGAGAGGACATACCGGCATCGCAATTAAGTAAAGATTAGGCAAACCTCGCCAACCTCCAAAGAGAGTCGCGATATTTTCTCCAAATGCAAAGACGATCTTTGTGAGTTCGTGACTTGCATTTGCGTGCATACATGAGCAAGTCACGGACCACGGCACGTGCGCGGTTACAATGCCATCTCGAACCGACGCCATCTTTCTAAGTTGCCGCTTCTT
>NC_088648.1:14009926-14012426 GCF_964019385.1 Sycon ciliatum | reverse complement strand
GTTCACGATGACCTTGGGCAGGACCGGCGCAAACTGGTGCTTCTCTCTGTCAGCAAATAGCTGTCTGAGCGATGCACACAGGCATTTCAGTGCCACGCTCGGTAACTTCCCGCTGTACAGCCCGGACAGGAGAAGCTTCTGATTCTCAAGAGAAAACTTGAGAAACGTTCCGTCGGTGATCAGGTTGACCAGCATGGAGCTGTCGTACTGTTTAGCGTAGCTCCTAAACAGTATTGTCAGACACTCGCGATGAACATCTCCAGGAGCGGACGACATCCTCAACAGCTTCATCATGACTGACGACCAGTCGACGGATGGCGGTGGTTTTTCCACGGCTTCGCACAGCGATCGTAGCAGCGCATGGATAGACGGCCACAGCGCTGTGTTGACAACGCTGTCACCACCTGTAGAGCTGCCGGCTAATTGACTTGTCAGCGCTGAAAGCTGAGCAACGATTTGTTGCAGAACGGATCCGGTGTTCAGCCGACCCACCGTTGGATCTTCACCAGCATTGTGCAACGCCTGCAGTGAGTTCTCTTCGTTGAGCTGATACCACACTTCACCAATAGCTTGTACGGCGATGGGCGAGAAAGCCATGTCGACACCGAGCCTGGCCGTGTCCAAGCCCTTCACCAGGTCATACATAGGTACCGGGCATGCTTTGATGTGCAGTTGTTTCCCTCCCCGCCACGTGAGATGATTCTCTCCGAGTAACACCTGCATGCTGGCAACTTGACACTGCCAAGATTGCAGGAGACTGCTGCCGGAGAGTTTGTCAGCATTGCGTAGGGTGCCTTTCAGCTGGTCGTACGTAGTGGATAGCACGGACTGTGACGTCGTCTCTCCCAGCAAGGACAGTGCCATCACGCAGAGCATGCGCGATTTGCACACCAGCGGCGACGTAATGTCCCCACTGTCAGCTACCAGCAGAGCATTGGCCATCGCCTGATCTCTCTCAGTGAGCTTGTCCAGTGCATGCGATACCAGGTATGCGTAGCACACTGACCAGGAGTACAGGGAAGCCTCCTTGGCGAATCTGGACAGTTTCTTCGACTCCTCCGCGTCAAACAGACCCTCGGCGCGTGATAACAGCATGGAGCAGACGGTGAGACCCTTGTCGAACGTCAACTCTTTGTCCTGAGTGTTCTTCAGGAGATCGGTGACAACTTGGCCGGCAACGAGGGTAGCGCCATCCCTCTGTGCAGTAAACGCTGAGAAATACCGCACCTGAGCCTCTTCGAACAGCTCCATACCCCGCACTCCTTCCACGACCCAAACGCGCGACGTGATCATAGCCGAGAAGAGTGTGCCCATGCAGAAGGGCAGGACCAGGTGCAAGAGACGAGTATCACCGTAGTCAAGAGGTATCATTCCGTACGTGGGTAGTTGAGCGTAGTGCTGTAACAGCGTATCAGTGATCATCTTCAGCACTGGCCAGTCCGTACCGACCAGTGCATGACAGAGAGAGCTCACGCCCAGGAACAGTGCACTCAGGCAGAGAGCACCGTGCTTGCCTTCGCTCACCTGTCCCTGCGTTCCCCAGCTGAAGATCTGCTCGGCGCCAAACACAACTCCGGCACACATCACCTTGTCCGACGCCATGTTCATCAGCGTGGCTACCAGCTTGGCTTTCCAGCCCTGTAGGCGTGCGGAGCATGATGGCGGCAGGTCCTCAGTGTCACAGACGTCTACGACGGCGTCGCAGGTCACGCGGTACAACTGGGTCAGTGCCAGGGTGCTGTTGAAGAGACACGTCGTGCCCAGTCTGGACGCCTTCTGCAGCACGCTGAATATCTTGTCGCGCACGCGACACAGTGCAGTCGCCTTGCTGTCGACGCTCTCAGCCTCGTCAGTGCTGTTCACCTGGAGAAGGTGCGCGAAGAGACGACGCAGGAATGCATGCCATTTCTCGGCCAGACCCAGGATCTCCATAGTAGCGCCGCGAGCAGGTGGTGCGATCTGAGCGAGGAGATTCTGCAGTATAGTGAGATGGCGGTCGGTGGTCACGTTACGGCTGGCCTTACTCGCTACAGAGCTAGGCTCGTGACAGGACAGCAGACCCACTGCCAGGCTTGGAAGCAATGCCGGTGACTTGCAGGCCTCGTACGCCTCCAGCAACGCTTTCGGCACGTTGCTGAGAACACGCACCAGGCGAGCATCCACAGCTTGCAGGGTACTGCTGTTGCTAGTACGACGGTGACCAGCGGAGGCTGAACCACCACGCGGCTGTGTCTTCAGTTCGTGTCGCAGCAAGTGCGCAAGGAACCTAGCCTTGCCGTCGGTAGCCGCAACAGAGACCGTCAGCGCTGAGAGTGCCGCAGCTGAAACGGGCTGAGCACCGAACTGATCCACACCCGCTGCAGTGACCAGCTCCGGTGGTGGCGGAGCAGGCGATGACGAAGCTGCTGCAACACCATCGACGGCTTGTGTGGACGACAAGGTGGAATCCTGTGCAGCGGCGGTGTCTTGGCTGCTGGCAGGTTTCAGCAGTCCAGTGTCC